>NC_051212.1:53546320-53626320 GCF_015220715.1 Pygocentrus nattereri
CAGCGTCACACGACGCTGGGCATGTAAATGCGTTGATTGGATTACTGACAGAATCAGATTTTCTGGTGTTATCGCATTATTAAGTGCATGTATTATATATATATATATATATATATATATCAATCATTGATTACATACACAACAGCCAGATTTAGCAAATTTAATATAAATTATATAATTATAATCGGATCAGTCGGCACTTTATAATGAACTATTTCCATTTTATTTTCATTTTCTATTGTTGTGTAGTTAATGATTTTCATTCCATTGTGTGAATGATGAAGGAACAAATACAAATAGTCCAAAATAGCTTGGAAAAAAAATCTCATTTGCTTTAATTTACACTGAAAGTGAAGAACGGTTTGGTCCTCTCCAGCAACGAGATTTTAGAGCTACTTGTTTTTTTTCTTTGAACAGTGATGCTGTACAGTCAGAGGCCGTCATTCCACTTATTTCCAGTCAAAACAGCCAAGCAGCACAAGATATTCACTGGGGAAAAAAATTATATATATATATCTCACCAGCCACTTTATTAGGTACTTTCAACAAGGTGTTGGAAACGTTCCTCAGAGGTTCTGGTTGGTTATTTGAGTTCCTGCTGTCTTTCTATCATCTGGAACCAGTCTGTCCATTCTCCTCTGACCTCTCACATCAACAAGGCGTTTTCGTCCACACAACTGACCGCTCACTGGATATTTCCTCTTTTTCGGACCGTTCTCTGTAAACCCTAGAGATGGTTGAGCGTGAAAATCCCAGCAGATCAGCAGTTTCTGAAATACTCAGACCAGCCCGTCTGGCACCAACAACCACGCCACGTTCAAAGCCCCTTAAATCCCCTTTCTTCCCCGTTCTGATGCTCGGTCTGCACTTCAGCAAGTCGTCTTGACCACCTCTACATGCCTGAATGCACTGAGTTGCGGCCGTGTGATTGGCTGATTAGCTATTTGTGTTAACAAGCAACTGAATAGGAACAAGCAATATTAGGTGTACCTAATAAAGTGGCCGGTGAGTGTATATATATTTAAGTCTTCTCCTTCATTCCAGCTTCCATTCTTTTCCACAGACTCACTTTCAGCTCCTCAAAGAACCTGCAGACACGCCTCCAAAGCTCTGTCTGAGAAGCTGGTTGATCATTTTCTGAACTAATCAAACCCATTCAGTGGTGCTGAGGTCTGGACTCTGGGGTGGTCAGTCCATCGTCCAGCTTCTTTGTTTGGTGTGTCTGTCTCCTTTTCTCAGTGAGGTTCTTCTTGATCAGCTACACATCTTTTCAGACCCACAGCGCTGAGTGGTCTTCTCACAGTGGAAGGATGGACAGAAACACCTGTGGATGTTTTCAGATCTGAAGCAGCTTGATGTTCTCCTCTCGCTCAGAGATCAAAGCTTTCAGTGCTGTTTATCTGATGGGGACAGTTTTGGTGTCTACCAGGTCTTCCAGGTGGTTGTTAGGAGCCACATTTTCTCTGGAGCTGTTTAATTCTTCTGATTTTTCTTTATGTAAGTAGATTATCTTATATCTAATCTCAGAAATATCTCCTGAAAAATGACTAACATTGTACTGAATGGCTGTTTTGACCGGAAAGCCTCTGTATATACTTTTAAATATTTAATTATTCATTTAAGTGCATGAATGTGCCAATGTCATAATCCCATTAACACATTTGGTAAAACAGCGAGGAAAACTCTTACTAACTTTGCAATAAAGTTGTCTTTAACTTTAATGTCACACTGTTGCCATGGTAACCACCCTGGAGCAAACCCGACTTCCTCCGTCTGAGGTCACGCCCGACAAAAGAGCGTAAACAGCCAGACGGCGGAGCCCCCCCCCCCCCCCCCCCCCCCCCCCCCAGTCCCCGGGTTCAGACGATGCAACGTTTCTGAATCCACCTCGACTAGATGAAGAGATAAAAAGGGGTCGAGATGAATCACAACTAAAGATGAAGGAGGATTAAATCAAGACGCTGATTAGCAGAGTTAGTGAGAGCAGAGATGGTGCCGGCACCCGTAATCATCCATTAGGCTCTAAAAGGCCATTTCAAATTCATGAGACAGACCAAAACCCTTTGGCGAACGAAAGGCTTTCTGAACAGTCAGAAGGCCCGGTTATCGCGAGTGATACAAAAGCAGGGGCGCAATTTTACATCAATTATTCATCACGCGCAGCTCATCGAAACAAGTGGAGCGAGTCTGTGGAAAGTGCAGATTCTGAACTTTCAATTCATACCACATGTGTGTTTCTACGTAGACGAGATGTTTTATGATCTGGATTTGATGACCAAGTTATTATTCTTTTGCAGAAAAAGAAAGTTTACATTTTTCAATTCTTTTATTTTTTGGTCAACACAAAAAAAAAAAAAAAACCAACCAGAAGCGCAGACTCGAAACTGTCAATACAGAATGTAAACCAAATGTAAATATGATTCATTATGTAGCTATTTAACCCGTGTGGTGTTGATGACCCAACACATAATTATTTTTTTAAATCAATACAGTCATAACAGTTTATGTAAAAATACCAGATGTTCAAAATATCACAACTGTCCAGCATAGGGTTCTACTGTAGCAGCTGTAGCCAGTCAGCAGCCTGTCCATGTTATCCACCCTCCCTCCCTCACACACACACACACACACACACACACACACAAACACACACAAGAGAACAGAGTGAAGGCACTGAAAACGTGTTAATTTATATGTTCTTCAAAGAAAATGAGCAAAGGTCAAGGAATCTGAGGTTGAAATAACAATAAATCGCACAATTTTTTCTTTTGGTAAACACTGAAAATGAGTCCCACAGACCTGAACACCACAGAAGAGTTACTGAGTAATTGTGTGATTACAAGTAAAGTGAATGTGCGGCAAAATGGCAAAAACTCATTTAACCCCGCCTTTGTAATTCAGAGCGTGCGGCGTCTTTGCAGATTCAACAGTCTATGAACAGCAAAGCTGAGTCGGAATGTATTTCAGAGACAAAACAGTAATTTTTTTCTTAAAAATTTGCCTGATTTTCCCCTTATTTTTCAGTTAATAATAAACACAGCTTAAATTTTTCTATCTCAGTGATGAAACATTAGCTAAACAAGCTTCACAACCAGCTTAGCTCAACAAAGTTCTGCTCATTCGTTCGTGTGTGAATAGGCTGCTGTGGGCAGTCTGGCAGTGAACTGTTTGGGTCAAACGGACGAGACGGTGTTAAAGAATGCCTGCGAGTCTTTGTTTGAAAATCCAGAACCCGTGCTGGGCTGCAGTCGCATGAGAAATAAAGCTTCTGTCTGTGATAAATAAATGAGCCGGGCTGCTGGTGTCCAGCTTCAGAAGGCCCAGCAGCTGCAGGAGACGTGTCCTGCTAGGACCTCATGTGGAACATCGCAACGTCTTGGAATACAGATTTTGGAATCAAACTTTTGGAGATACACTTGCTCAAAAAATTTGCACAGGCCACAATACGTGTTTTATTTTTTTTACAATATGTTAAAGCTACACTACGTACATGCAGTGAGACACCCACATACACACTAGTGGGCAGTGAGCACACCTGCCCGGAGCGGTGGGCAGCCCTTCAGTCATGTCCTGTTCAAGAGATCAAACCGGTGACCTTCTGGTCACAAGGCTGGTTCCCTGACCTCCAGCCCACTCAAAACTCAACAGCTGCGTTCACATTACCAGTTGAAGTGGCTCAAATCTGATTTTTTGCCATAATGTGACTCAGATCTGGTGTTTTCAGGGCTGTGTGGACACAAATCTGATCTCTGCGAATCCAACCTGAGCCAGGTCAGCCACGTTACCTCATTTCTCAAATCCGATTTCTTGCTCAAATCCGATCTCTCTGACTCGACGGTTCACACTCATTTAGGTAAGTGATTCAAATCGGTCATTAATGTGATGAACCAGCCTGAACTGACCCTCATGAGCTCCTCCTACTCAGTGACGTCACGTGACTGAATCACTGCATCATCAGCACAAACTAACGAGCAGAACGAGCTTCGCTGAGAAGATCATTAACTCTGATCAGCTCTCAGCTTCGTTATTAGAGCCAGACGGAGGAGGAAAAGGTGAGATGAGCTGCTTTTCCACCGTTTACAGGCTTTAGCTTCTGTTTGGCGCTGTTGCCGTGGTAACGCTGAACGATGCCGTATCAAATAAAGCATCACATAAAGGTCGCATGGCCACGAATCGTATGCGTATCTAATCTACGACCAGGAGAGCGGCTCAGGTCAGATTTGAAGAGGTCAGATTTGAAGAGATCAGATTTGCGTCCACACAGCCCTGAAAACATCAGATCTGAGTCACTTTAGGGCAAAAAATCGGATTTGTACCACTTCAAACTGGTAATGTGAACGCAGCCAACCCAACACTGACTAATCCCGCTGTCTTATACCACACAAGCAAATATTGCTATTTTTAATGAGAATTGTGTTATTACTCTAAGTATATTCACTTTCATATACAAACAACATCAGGCAGACCCACAGTGTTGTTTAATAACAAGCCAGCTGGAACCTTCACAAATGAAGTGCCTATTATCTTCATAATTGCCGCAGCGCTGTACATACACTCGGCCTAATTGTGTTCAGTGAAAATATAACCTGAAAAGATTATAATTATATTAAGAAAAAGCACACAGCAAAAAACAAGATTTACAATGCAGAATATGATTTCGTTGTATACTGGAGTCTTATGGGAATTTGCACAGCAGCACTGCTGTGTCTGATCCACTCGTACCAGCACAACACACACTAACACACCACCACCACGTCAGTGTTACTGCAGCGCTGAGAATGATCCACCACCCAAACGGTACCTGCTCTGTGAGGGTCCATGGGGGTCCTGACCACTGAAGAACAGGGTAACAGAGTATCAGAGAAACAGATGGACTACAGTCTGTAACTGTAGATCTACAGAGTGGAACTATACGGTCAGTGGAGCTGATAAAGTGGACAATGAGCGTAGAAACAAGGAGGTGGTCAGAGTGTGACGCCTGATTGGTGTGTATATATATATTACAATTATTATTAATTACAATAGCTTGTTAACACAAATAGACAATCAGCCAATCACACGGCTGCAGCTCACTGCATTTAGGCATGTAGAGGTGGTCAAGACGACTTGCTGAAGTGCAGACCGAGCATCAGAACGGGGAAGAAAGGGGATTTAAGGGACTTTGAACGTGGCGTGGTTGTTGGTGCCAGACGGGCTGGTCTGAGTATTTCAGAAACTGCTGATCTGCTGGGATTTTCACGCTCAACCATCTCTAGGGTTTACAGAGAACGGTCCGAAAAAGAGGAAACATCCAGTGAGCGGTCAGTTGTGTGGACGACAATGCCTTGTTGATGTGAGAGGTCAGAGGAGAATGGGCAGACTGGTTCCAGATGATAGAAAGACAGCAGGAACTCAAATAACCAACCAGAATCTCTGAGGAACGTTTCCAACACCTTGTTGAAAGTGTGGCATGAAGAATTAAAGCAGTTCTGAAGGCAAAAGGGGGTCCAGCCTTTTACTAGCAAGGTGTACCTAATAAAGTGGTCAGTGAGTATACACACACACACACACACACACACACACACACACACACACACACACACGTAAACTCTAACCAATTACCGCAAATGTGGGCATTATTTTTCCTCCTCCAAGTCTTCGGCCTATGATTGTATGTGAAGGTATGAACACCCTCCTGTAAATTTACCTTTTTTTATTCTGAGTGAAAATAAGTTGGCACATCATTTGCAAAGAAGGCACTCAAACATGCCATTTTTCATCAAATGTATTTGCATATTGTTAAAACAATAAATATAAGATAACTTTATAATATAATATAACTTTCACACAAAGAAATTCAACAAATAAACAGTAACTGCATTAAAGTGTGTCCTCTGTAAAAAGCCTAGGAAGTTACTACAGCTTAGAAAACTCCTCAAAACCATGCACCTCATCCAGGAGTGCCCAGACTTCTGCACACATACATAAAAATCTGAATTTTCAAGAGTGTCAAAAACTGCGACTTTTACATTATTTCTTAAATAAATAGGGATTTTTTAATTACTACCTGATTTCAATATTGGGTTATTCTTAACAGCAGTTCTTTCCCACCTTTACTACGAGTGCCAATCATTTTGGAGGGTCTTTGACTCCTTAATCCCGCTTAGCGAGAACAGACAAGCGACCAGACGGACCACTTTAATGTCACTGTTATTCAGCGCTCAGCTTCTTTGTCTTACTGCACATAAGCAGGGAGCAGGGTGTCCGAGCAGCCGGATTAACATCTGAAGAATAGCTACACTCGGGAAAGACTGACGCTTTATTCGCCAACACATTCTCACTGAGCCACGACAATCAAAAGGCGCCAAATTGCTCAGGTTCTGTCACAACTGGATTTATTGTATGGGAAGAAAATGCAACCACAAGCTGTGAAAGAGGACAAAAAAACCCACAAGGCAGCGCTCCCATCGACTCTGAGCAGCCTGAATAGTCTACAGTGAAATAAAGGCATTCGACATCCGCGGTCCCTGAGCTCTTTTCGGCGAGTGATGATGATAACAGCAGAGTTTATTATCTGCCGTATAAATAAGTCTCGCTTGTGTTAGACTTTAGAGAATTAGCAGCCTTTATTTTTGTCGCTCAGCGCCTGAAGCGGCTGTCAGAGACACGGCGAACTCCGAGCTTCACGTCTACTGTCTGCCGTTTTCATCTGGCTCCCTGTCAAACACTTAACCTCCCCTTTTCCAACCGCCGGAATAAAAGCTAAAAGCTTCCACTGCTCTGCTCTAAATGCCAAGCCGGGCCCTCGCTGGGCGAGCGCACGTCGCCGAAGGCCGCAGGTGTGCCGCCGAGAACAAAAGACGAGATGTTTCTGGCGCTCGTTTACGCGACGGACTGGTGCGGTCGAGTGTTTCCGAACACCCACTTCACATGTTTTCAGGGCCACGTGCGCTGGTGACAACGGCACAGCATTGCAAAGCGAGTAACGGTCCATTTACCAGATCACACTGTGCAAGTCTAGAAGTCTAGAGGTTGGTAAACATGTATTTATTGTTATTATAATTAATTACATCAAATTACGCTGCATTTCTGAGCGTGCTGTGGACATCATGTACTGATGCTACTCGATTACGCCACTAAAAAGGCCACGTCTCCATGTTGGTAGGTGAGCTGTAGCTCCTGCTGCGCTCTGCTAGAGCTCGTCTCACCGTTACTGCAGCCCTGCAGGCGGATAAACACCAACAAAACGGACCAGAACGACCACGAAAAAGATTTAAAGACCTGCAGACTCTATGAAAAGATCAGCTAGATCGGTGGACTGGATCTATATAACCTGCACATCTCCACAGTTCACATTTCCATGTGTGACAGTTTATAAAAGCTAATGAAAGTAGCTACTAAAGCTGCTAAAGCTCTTAAATAATAATATCAAATATATACAGGACAGTGGGAACGTCTGAGGCACCCGAGACACATTTTTAAAATCTATTTATTGGCGTAGTTTGTGTTTATTTGCTGAGAAGTGGTAATAATTGAATAAAATAACTATTACAGAATATTAATTAATAATGATTTTACACACACACACACACACATATATATATATATAATAAATAGTGATGTTAGTGGATGTTGGTGTGTTAAAAAGCAGCTCCTGGTTTGACCAATCAGTGCTCAGTAAATTGAGCTCATGATGTAATTGATGATATTAACGAGTCTCTGTGGCGGCTGTGAAGGTGTCCAGGAAAAATATGGACCCGAGAAATTCTTGTTACTTTTGATTGTTTTTCTGTTTATCTGAATTATGAATATGAATTTATTCTAATGTATATTGTGATAAACTCACTGCTGAGGTCAACTGGTTAAACATTTGCTCAGATGCCTTAAATACATCAACAAATACATCAAACTTTTGCTTGGAAAATGTTTACGGAGCGGTGAATGTGCAGCTGCTGATTGCGTCTCACTGGCTGATCCATCTCTGCACAACTTCTACACTAATGAGTGCATTTCTTATGGTATATGCACTATTTCTTGTACACTACTCAGTGAGCAGGTATGCGGTTTGGAACATGACAATATTAATGCAGCGGGGAATCTCAGCCGTTTAGATTAGTGTTCATACCACTACAGCTCCGCTGAATGAACTTAACGTTGCCTACCAAATGCTGGCAGCACTACTGTGACGTCAATGGAACAGTATCAATACTATCAATCGTATCGATCGTATCAGCCCAAGTCTTATTAAAAACATCTGTAATTAATTTTCCAACCTCTCTTTATCACTTAAAAGTTTAAACGATGACGTTTTGTTGATTTCCTAAGTGAAAGTAAGTTCACATGCTCTGCAGAGACGCATTTAAATATGACTTTTTTCTGCAAACTTTAGTGCACGATTTCTATTTATTTTCAGATTGGGAAAAAAAAAAACATATTCCTTTATATAATATTTAATATAACGTGCTAAAATGTTTGCACAGACCACATTTTATGTTTAATTTTCTTAAATGACATTAAAAAATGGATCAGAGCCCCCTTTTTTTCCCTCAGAGTTCAGGCAATCTCCCAAAATGTCCCAGGTGGATCACAGTAATTTTGTTTATTTAATTATTTTAGTTATTATTATTATTTTATTTATTTATTTTTAATTTATTTTCTAATTTTATTTAGTTATTCCCCCCTCCTTCTTCTATAGTAACGTTTTGTTATGAATGTGGGCGATAAGTGATAGGGTGGGTCCCTGGTGTGGGTGGGTGAGGGATAGTAGGTGGGTTAGGTGGTTAATGGGAAAAAAAAAAAAAAAAAAAAGTAATGTAATCAATCTCTGCCCTGTATTGTTTTCTATCCTGTCAACCCAATAAAGAGAATGATCAAAAAAAAAAAAAAACTGGATCAGAAACGCAGAGCACTCACAATCTTGAAGCCAATGTACAGCTATTAAAGGCTTAGCCTCGTCTCAAAGCATACAGCACGACTAATCCCAGCGTCTGGATGAGATACAGACATCTCAGCATCTCCTCCTGATCATTTCATTCTCTGGTCTGCCTGGACGTCTCATGCGTCCACCGAGACATCTGGTATAAAAAAAAGAGATTTTTTTGTATTGTGGACCACAAGAATCCGCTACAATCTCCTCAAAGCCACAAAGGAAAAGACGTCAGAGAAGCTAATTTTAGACATGAAAACATCAGAGCCTTTCTAGGACTCCAAGCAGCCCCTGACAGCAGAAGTCAGAAGGCTATTTACAGAATCTGTCCAAGTTTTTGTGACTGGCTGTTACACTTTCAGACAAGTAGGCCAGAAGTTCTAAGCAGCCTTGGGCCAAAAACGGATACCCTGGAATATCGCAATCACTTAAACAAATACAAAACAAACACGTCTGGCAAAATAACGGACGGGTTTGTCCAGAAGGAGGGCAGTTTGGCAATATTTTGGTTTCAAATACAAAGATTTTCTCCAATCTCACTGAATTCATTCTCATTATAGATTAAGACTGAGGTCTTTATTCTCACTCTACCCAACAAACTGAATAAAATCTGTTTACCTGTGCACTACAAGTAATCCGATCCAAAGTGACGTGCCTGTGTAGAGAACCGCTTAGTGTAGACGTTACCACGGCAACCAGCATCACGTGAGTCCAGTCAGAGTGAGATGAGCAGCAGTGAGCAGTGATTGTGTCTTTAACTGCTTTAAAATGACGTCAGACTCAGGAAAACGTCCTTCACACGTCCTTATTAAAGAAGGCCGAGAGGAAGACGTCGTGTTCTGAGACGCATAAGCTGGACGTCCGTCCCACCGCCGTCTTTTAAAGATCAGAGCATGAACTTCGTCTCCTCTGCAGACCAGTTTCTGCTCCGCCGTGTTGAACGGGATAAACTCTCACTGTGACGCGACGCTCATGCAGAACGGACTTCAACTTTCCGATAGGGAATGTAATCGGATACAGACGCTTACACGGATGTTATTCTTCTATTTAACAGATTATTTACAGGATTACCCACCTCGATCAGTCGGATAGAAACTGTATTCAGACTAGACTCTTCCGATTGAGGTGTTTACATGGACGTATTCTATTCTAATTGAGCTATTAGTGGGATTATTAATAGATTATAAGGCTGAATGTAAATGTGGACAGAGTTACTTGCCATCTGTGAAAAATATAGTTACTGTTATAAATTATAAAGAAATATACAAAGCTAGCCCAGCTGGTAATCATATAGTTATTATATTACCACCAGGAAAAATGCAGCTATAGGGCTCTATAATACTCACGTGATATTTCCTAACTGAATATGGATCACAAGTTAATCATTTATCGCAATAGTTCTGAAGACACATCATTTGTCTACATTTACATTACTGTCCAAGCTTATTATATTATATGCCCCATTGCCAGGACATTCAAACCTGACCACACTGTTGCTGTCAGGTAAAATCTTGCATCTCCACTTTCGCCAAATTTTACTTTTCTGCATAATTTAAAACTCTGATTACTCTCTAATTAGTGTTAAAACTTCATGAAGACCAAAACAATAGAAAGGGTCAAAAAAGACTTGTTTACGTGAACGTCCAGCTGCTTCCTTCTGTAATGTTACTATTTTGACCATTTTTGAGATCAGACTGCAGAGATATGCTAGTAAAGCTGTATTACTAAGACCTGTAGAGCACTGCCCTGATGTGGAGCAACGTCCCTGTGTTGGGCAGAATCGAGAGAATCGAGAATCTCTACTCATATAGGGGCGAAAAATCAAATCTGAATTTCCCCCTTGTTTGTTTGCCAAATGTTTTTCAACATCGTTTAGCAAGAAAAACCCCTAACTGTGTGACGAGCAGTACAACCGCAGTAAAAGCCGGATTTCTAAGTCAATGTTATGTCTCCCCAGAAGCAGACAGTGTTTCAGACCAATGTCTCTCAGTCTGGAGGTTCGCAAGCCAGCGGTCAATAAAAGGTGGGCCCACACGGGCCTCTTCAGATGTATCTCTAGAGTAACTAATCCACAAAATCCCTACAGCAGTGATATCTCACCGTTATCATCAGCTAAAGAGACTCCTGAGCTGAAAACAAAAGGACACTGATTACAGTGAGACAAAAGGTCTGTAACTGGCACGAATAGCTGCAGCAGCTTCCTTTACTACCCCGTCAATGTTAAGGGATTTGTGGTTCACTGAGCTACAGAGCATCAACATTTGGAGCGTTGGCTTCTCAGGAAAACTACTATGATCTGAAGTATTTACCTTTCACATATCCCTTCATTCAGAACGGCCGAGTTATAAAAAAGCTGTACGACGCTTGTAAACATCTAGTATTTAAAACCCCACGCAGCTCTAACTCAATCCAAAATATTTTCTTTGGTCTTCCATCTGTTTGTTAATAATATATTTTTAATAGCTGGCTAAGAACATACTTGGAGGTGCAGCACAGGTAGGCTTTAAAGGGGACACTCAAATTAATTTACCGTTGTCTGAATAAATCACAAACAAATAGCGCAAAATATAACCAGCTGCTTGCTTGATGTTAAAAAGAGACCATAATGCACTTCTAATCTACCAACACGCTTCACTTATAATGCCAAGAACGGCAAACACTCCGTCCACACATGTGCCTTGATATTACTCTACAAATGAAAAAAGCTTTTAATTTTTCTGTTTTCCCATTTGTGGTTAGGCATTAACGTCCCACTCTGAAGCGAAACCTTTTTGTTTGTGTTTTACTCCGAGTTCCAGACTGTTTTGCTCAATATTTCAGTGCGAGTGGAGCCATCCTTTTGTGTTCGCGGCTGTGAAAAGCAGGAGCAGGATAACAAAAGCTTCATTAATAAGTGAGGACCACATCTTTGCGTTTTTTTTCTCGCTGAGCACGACTGGGACCAGCACTGAAGTAAAAGACGGATAAAGCGAAACGAAGGAAGGCTGGATCTGTCCCAGGTTGCTCAAGTCTAACGCAAAAAAAACTAACGTTGGGTTTTCTAACTGTAGCTCTGTATCTGTGGGGTTTAACGGGGTCAAAGAACCCCAAGGAGACCCTCAAGGTGAGGTGTTCTATATGGAAGGACCAGTAGACCCATATGTCTGGGTTTCCGCCGTAAAGCACTGAAAGCTTTGGAGACGTCCTTTCACTTGAACCACAAGCACGTAAAGCCCAAGGGCACCACGCCTACGCTCTCCAGAAAACACCAACGGCGTGATGCCGGCAGCCGAGCTCGGATCAACACCCCTGTGTTCGTGTAATCTTACTCCAAAAGATCAGCGACTGTAGATCAAGACCTGTGGTCTTCCTCATCGAGCAGCTCTGGTTTCTTTGTGTTTCTTCTGCAGGGCAGGTGAAGTACCTCCTCACGCTGCTGTGAAGGGGCGCATGGAGCGCTTTTGATTTTCAAGTCTGTTTCCAAGGGAACCAAGAGGAGATCATGACAATGGGCAGTAAGCAGGGAGAGTGTAGGTGTTGGAGGTGCTGGCAGGGATGGGACTTATTACTAGCTTGAGAAAAGTGATGATGCTGGCAGGCAGCAATTTCAATAGACCCAGACACCATACGAATACTAACCGCTCTGACGTTAGCTCAGGACAGGCAGAGATTTCATGTTGCTGTGTCTGTACTTCACTCAGGCGAAACATAAATGCGCTAAATAGAGTGGATATATAATTCATATTGAAGCATCATTTCCATTTATGGACTGTATAAAGTGACAGTCTATGGTTACTAGCCTGGGCTACACTTTGATGTAAAAACACCTTCAAAGTCATTTAAGCCCGTCTCTATGTTTCTGCGTGGGACGACGTTCAGCATATGGAAGTCTAGACCTGGGCTTCATCGGTTCAGCAGTATAATGTTAAGATCTCACTTGTTTCAATGAATTGTTGGAACTGCAGGTAAACTTTGGACTGGAAACAAAATAAACACCAATCAGGCGTCACACTCTGACCACCTCCTTGTTTCTGCGCTCAGTGTCCACTTTATCAGCTCCACTGACCGTATAGTTCCACTCTGTAGTTCTACAGTTACAGACTGTAGTCCATCTGTTTCTCTGATACTCTGTTACCCTGTTCTTCAGTGGTCAGGACTGAGTGGATCAGACACAGCAGTGCTGCTGGAGTTTTTAAACACCTCAGTGTCGCTGCTGGACTGAGAACCAAAAACATCCAGCTGACAGCGTCCTGTGGGCAGCGTCCTGTGGGCAGCGTCCTGTGACCACTGATGAAGGACTAGAGGATGACCAGCACAAACTGTGCAGCAGCAGATGAGCTGTCGCCTCTGACTTTACACCTACAAGGTGGACCGACAAGGTAGGAGTGTCTAATAGAGTGGACAGTGAGTGGACACAGTGTTTAAAAACTCCAGCAGCACTGCTGTGTCTGATCCACTCATACCAGCACAACATACAGTAACAACACCACCACATCAGTGTTACTGCAGTGCTGAGAATGACCCACCACCCACATAGTACCTGCTCTGTGAGGGTCCATGGGGGTCCTGACCACTGAAGAACAGGGTAACAGAGTATCAGAGAAACAGATGGACTACAGTCTGTAACTGTAGAACTACAGAGTGCAGCTATACAGTAAGTGGAGCTGATAATGTGGACAATGAGCGCAGAAACAGTGTAACAGAACGTTGTATTGTCAACAATGAAAATAAATCATGTAGATTCATCAATATGTAAAGACACCGATCTACAGATTAAATTACTAAACAGCCTTCAGTAGCAGCACCACACTGAATAATATTAATATTTCATATTCCTTCGCAGAACGTAAACATCTGATACGCGCTCCTCCATCAGGAAGAATCTGAAGACCCTTGAAACGACTCTTGCAGGAGGGTCTACAAAAGCGCGCAGTAAAATCTCGTATACGATGTCGTTAAGAATCTCTTTCCCATGTCCTTAATAAATAATCGATGCCTACTGCTAAATTAAGAGCGCATGCCAGTTGGGTATCAGGTTCAGGAACGGCTGAGGTCGTGTCTTCCCGCTTTTTAAACGTGCCAACGTCCCTTTGGAAACTTGGAGGAGGCCGTGCTGCGCAGGCACTAAATACCTCAATAGGGGCAATTAGTTCATTGTTACAAGGACCATAAGGTCCAAATGTTCTCTGAATCGGATAACCGCGACAGAACACAAAACACAATGAAAAGGTCAGCCAACGCTCTTCAGGCTTCGATGTCCCTGAAAGCAGAAACCACAGCATGTGATGCCGGATGGAAGGACACGGACAGCCCTTATGGCTTCTTACTCTCGCTATTGTGGCTCATCAATACAACACTCCTGTTCATCCAAGCTTGGCCAATATTACAGTTTCCATTATTAAAGCACGTCTGGCAACATAATGCCAAAAGATGCTCGTTTGGAAACCCTCCTGATACACAGCTCAGAGCCTGGACGCATCACAGGAGGCATCAACCAGTGCGATTCTGACCGGAACTAGATTCTGGCTTTAGCCTTCTATCAAGTGAACCATAGAAATAAACCCAGTTTACATCAATCCCATTTTACAAACTGACTACACAAATAACGCTAGGGGTGGGCAAAAAATCGATTCTTAGATGCATGGCGATGCAGACGTGAACGATTCTGAATCGATACATAAATGTCAAAAAAACGATTTTCTAAATATTTTATTTATAACGTAATATTGACGGAACGCAAAGGGCGGGACTTGGAAGTGGGTAAGGACAGTGCACTGGACAGTGGCACAGTGACAGTGTTATGTGGCGGCACATAACAAAAACACAACCGGATGAGCGAGAAATCCGACCGGCAGCCTCTGCTTTGAGGCCAGGTCAGGTCAGGAGCCACAACACAAACGTTAGAACAGCCATTTGTCCTTTCAACGAAAATCAAACCACCTGGGTGCATCAAGATGCATTGATAATCGTTTTATGATCAGCCCTCTGAATCATAATTGAATCGGGAGGTGCCTAAAGATTCCCACCCCTACATAAATGTATACATTGAGGCCCAAGTCAAGCCTATATGTGTTGACCTATACTCTTGGTTTATGTTACTTCTAGGGTTCTTTAGTATGTAGAACCTCGAGTTTTCACATTTAGACGGTTGTTTTCATGGTGAAATAGTTCTTCAGACCGATGGAGAACATGCTGTATACGGCTCTACACGGAGCCTTTTTGAAAACAGTTCTATATAGCATCAAAAAACCCTTTTTGATGATCAATAGAGTCTCCATCAGTCTCAAGAGCCATTTCACCATGCGAAGAACCATTTAAATGCGAAATGGTTCTATGTAGAACCCATGATTCTAAACAGAACTACTCATTTTACTAATGGACCCTTAAAGAACCTTTTTTTTTTAAATGTGTACCGTAACTGTACAAAAAGGTTTGACTTTATGCAATAATGCTGGCTGTTGGTTGATAATTCCCAAGATGATGATGATGATGATGTTCATGACGTGCTGCATTCAATTAAGACGGCTAGGTGGTTATGGAAGACAGATACAGTTGAATTAAACGCCTGAACGGGTTTTATTTAATTGTACGTACTGCGTAAGGACCTTCTTAGGCGCGATGGTAGCACATCAATCGAGTAGCTGCTCCCATCTCTGTAATTTATAGTGAGATTTCTATCTAGTGGGAACCGAGGACATTCTATGGAGAACTCACGTTACACGTAAAACTAATTCCATCCAATTAGTACCTAAAATTTCTGTGTAATTCAATCGCTGAGATGTAACCAGAGTGATTCAGAGTGGGTTTGACGTGAAGTGGTTCAGATGTCTTTACAGTGGTGGTGATGGGAACCAGGGGTCATCACGACTACAGCACCGAAAAATAGACACTTTATTTACCATCCAGAACCTCCAGAGAACCTACACGAGTCTTCTGAGCTTTTAAATAGAAAACTGATGATGGTAAAATAGTCAAAAATCTGAAATGAATAAGTTTTCTTTGGGGACTATTCTGCCTCACAACACCCTGCATGTATCCCTCCACCGTGAGCGGGTTTTATAAATACTGCTTAGGCGAAACTTCTCAGAACTGTCATAAAACAATGTCTCAGACATCAGGCAGTGCATTCATAACCTCTTAATGTAAGAGAGGTGGACGTCTGGTTCCTATCACCACCACTGTGAACAATTCTGACTCGGTACGTTTCTCTAGAATTAGAAATTTAGAATTAACATCCATTTGTCTCTGTGTTTGCACACTGTGGAATTAGAGCTCTGCATTTAACCCACCCGTGCGGCGAAACACCCACTAGGGGGCAGTGAGCACACTTGCCCGGAGCAGTGGGCAGCCCTATCCACAGCACCTGGGGAGCAATGGGGCGTTAGGTGCCTTGCTAAAGGGCACTTCAATCATGGACTGTCAGCCAAGGGGATCGAACCGGCAACCTTCCGGTCACAGGGCTGATTCCCGAACCTCCAGCCCACGACTGACCCAGAACAGAGCCTTTCACACCAAACCACTCTGAATGACCCAGTTTAGACCTTCATGACTTAATCATGCGGAAATTCTTAAAAGTTACTGCAATTTGTGTTCAAAATAAAAAGATTCTGTATTTACACAGAATATTCACATTTGGCAATGGACATCCTTGAGGGCACCAACCTCGGTGTAGATGCTGCACCGTTTCCTTTATTTGACAGAGACTGCTTGGAGTTGTTCTCTCACTCTCAATAAACAGAAGTATTTAATGATTTACAGTGGCGGCTTCTCACCCCCCTGCGCTCCCTCCTTTAGCTGAGTTATTGAATATCGGGTGCTCTTACAGGTCCTTCCTTTCTGTTTCAGCACAAAGGCCGGCTGCGATACAGAATCCATCGAGAACGGGATCCAGAGCTCAAGCAAAACAGAATCCTTAGAAAAACATCTAGGGACGGCACGGATACACCCAACAAGCTTTTCCCAGAGGAAAAGGTGCATATTTGTGCCATAACAGTAGGATCAGCTTCATCTTCAGCATCACAGGAGCCAACATGAAGCTTCACTGACTGACAGCTGGGCTCATCACCCAGAATGTGTTCGAGCTCACCGTAAAAAGGCCGCGGTCACTTCTTTGGTTCGTGTCTTCGGATTCTTTAAACTTTGCTTTCAGACTATTAACTGTTCTGTGAAGCCGCAGCCTCGTTCTTCTACAGCCGCGTTCGGACATTTCTTTAGAAATCTCTTCAAACACGGAGGCTTTTGGATGCGTCTCTTCTAAAGTTTGTACAGAACTATCAGCCGAAATGTTTGTGAGTCTCAGCAGCACAAAGCTGTAACAAACGCCGAGTTGGATTGACGTAAAAGCCGCGTGAATTCTGATCTGTTTGTTCAGACCGAGTTGCGCTGCCGCATATCGGATACACATTGGATTTGAAAAAAAATCTTTGCTCTACATTCAGAACCAAAAATCTCAGTTTCTCGGAAACCCGTCTAGAAAATCATGACACATCTCTTTATCTCTACGGCTAAACTCATGCAAGACAAGAGCCTCTTTTAAGGCAGCAGACGGTCGTCCTTGTAACCGATTCTGAGTTACAGACACATTTCTGGAAGATTAATATTCGACCTTGCGTCTTTCCGGCATCAGTGCTTGTTACAGATTCTTGCTGTAGCAGGAGCTCCTCTGGTTCAGGTTACGAGAAAAGTGATCCCTACAGAGGCAGGATGTCCTCCGCCGCGTGGAGAAGAAGCGTGCAATTTTAGCTCTCTCTGAAAGGTCTCAGCTTGACCTCTGCAGTGCTCGAAAACACAGCAGGATCATGAAAATCAAAGCAATATATTGTCAAGTTGTTTTTGCATTTATTTCAGAGTTTTCAGCTCTGCTTTAATACCTCTAGAGAAAAGCACAAATCGAAATGAGATCTCTCAATACAATCAGCTCAGGGATGGCTGCCTAATGCACCGCACAGCTGTTGAGCCATAATTGAAAGTTTATTGATTTTTGCGGATGACCTTTGCTGCGGCTAATTGCTTTGTTTGATGGACTGCATAAATAGATATACTCGAAGCACCGCAGATTTTATTGTTTTCCTGGTCTTTTCACTGGCATTTCGGAATCGCGTTGCATTCAAACCACTGTGAAACATTTCTGGCACATTTTACTCGCAAAATAACCCCAATACCCCAATACCAAGAGCCTGGGCTGCTGGCCTTGAAAGCACTGTAAGGGATCCCTCACCTGTTATAGTTTCTTCTATTGAGCTGATGCAAGGCTGGACGTTGCATTGAACAGAGCGTTGGTTCTGAAGCACTCAAAGACAGTCATCATGCCCAAAACTCCCTCATGACAATATTTTTACATAAGGTTGCATTTTAAACTCCGCCAGGATGTTCTTAATGGCTGTCTACATAAAGGCCCTCGCTTGTTTCTAACATCTTGAGGTTACGCCGCTTACACTTTCAGAAATAAAGGCACATTTTTTGTTCATCAAGGCACACGCAATGTACATGTACCCTCAACACTAGACCTAAGGTCCAACTCTGTGCAGATCTGAGTGTTTTTATGACCTTTGGGTGTGTGGAGTCAATCCAACTTAGGACTGAACTGCAGAGTCAACAGAACTGCAAAGCTTCGAGCGTCTCCTGCAGCATTTGTGAAAAAAAAACGAGATGTTATGGTGAAATAACAGAACCGTTAGAACATTTCTCGACCAATCGGCTTCCGTGGCCGGAACTCACTGTTGTGTAATTAATGGTAAAACACCGTCGACACTGCAATGTAGTCTAAGACTACCCATAGTCCATGTCCAGGAAGCCAATGACATATGATTATACAGCATGGCTTTAGTCACATCAACTGCACAAACGACGTTTTTGATCTACGGCAAAAATCATGACACACAGACACCTCAAAGTTCCCCATCCTTTCGGCGAGGTATTAATAGCCCTCGGTAAGCCATACGGGAGTCTGCAGGGTGTTCCGGATAGAAGAAGGGAGCTCAAAAACAAGCCCTGTACGTGATAACCTTGAACTCTATGATGAGAGGTAAGACTGAACGAGAGAAACCATGTGCTCATTAGTCTTAGCCCATGGCAAGCCGCAGCTTTTTGAGAGAATCCGAGAGAAGAGAAATTAAAGCTCACCGTATATCAGAGCGGAGACTGGGGGCGACGGCGGCTCCGAAGACGCTCGCGCTTTCAGAAGATAACAAAGAGAGACGTGGGAAACCGGAGAGGGAGAGACTGTAAACGTGTTTTTGTTACCAGACGAGGACCTTTTCATACAGCCGTGTAAGAACCTTCACACAGCTGATTAAACCTCGGACTGAAAGGATCTGAACACGGCGGCCCAAAAAGCGGAATCGGAGATTTATTAACAACGCTTAGAAACAATAAATGATGATAAATTACACTCGAAAACCAAATATGTTGCTGGCACTATGTCATTAGCATATTCATTTACCTGAATAAATCAACACATAAATATTAAAAATGTGCACTCAGTGCTGTGCGAATGTCAGAGACCATTAAGTGAAAGTTATTCCTTTTTCAGGAGATATTTGTGATTAGCTATAAGATCACTTCAAAGGAGAATTAGTGAAAAATGATAAAAAGTTACAGAAAAAACGGAGCTCCTAACAACCACCTGGAAGACCTAGCGTACAAAATCAAGCGGCTTCAGAACTGAAAGCATCCACAGGTGTTTCTCTCCATCCTTTCATTGTGAGAAGTGGGTGTTATTTCTAAACATTTTTAATGTGCACAGAAAATATCAAATATTAGGACAGACATTGGCCCACAATTCCCAAACATCCTTAATACGGAAGGGTCTAAACAGTGGGGTCACGTCATTATCTGACATGACTTGATTTCTAACTTGCCTTAAGTTGCCTAATTAATGGCTATTAGTCGGGATATTAGTAATAATATTAATAATGAAGTATCTCTATGTTATTTACCATTCAAAAGTTAGAAGTCATTGATATCATTCATTTAAAACCAATTTCCTGGAAAAGATTTGATAATGATCTTATCAAAAGTATAGCAATATACCAGGATATACACTCACTGGCCACTTTATTAGGTACACAGTATTAGGTAATCAGTTCAGTTGCTTGTAAACACAAATAGCTAATCAGCCAATCACACGGCTGCAACTCACTGCATTTAGGCATGTAGAGGTGGTCAAGACGACTTGCTGAAGTGCAGACCGAGCATCAGAACGGGGAAGAAAGGGGATTTAAGGGGCTTTGAACGTGGCGTGGTTGTTGGTGCCAGACGGGCTGGTCTGAGTATTTCAGAAACTGCTGATCTGCTGGGATTTTCACGCATAACCATCTCTAGGGTTTACAGAGAACGGTCCGAAAAAGAGGAAACGTCCAGTGAGCGGTCAGTTGTGTGGACGAAAATGCCTTGTTGATGTGAGAGGTCAGAGGAGAATGGACAGACTGGGACTCAAATAACCAACCAGAACCTCTGAGGAACGTTTCCAACACCTTGTTGAAAGTGTACCATGAAGAATTAAAGCAGTTCTGAAGGCAAAAGTGGGTCCAACCTTTTACTAGCAAGGAGTATCTAATATAGTGGCTGGTGAGTGTAACAGCAAATACTTTTGTACTTTTGTACTTTGTCTAAAGGGAGGAACTTTTACTGGAGTAATATTTTACCTTGGGTATCCCTACTTTAACTCAAGTGCATGGTTTGTGCACTTCATCCACCACTGATCTTGATGTGATGTGCTTCTGACAGCACCTTATGCTGAACCATACTTGCATTAAGGTGTTCGCTTCATGTCTACAACTGAAATTGACTGCAATGCCTCGGCAAAGCATTTCTCCAGCAAAGCACTTAGTGCCAACTGCGCAGCGAGGGGCACTTTAGCACACCGAAATGGACTGGCTGATTGATGAGCACATATGGGAGATTTGTAACAGAAGGGAACGTTAAAGTAGACCTTAAGAGACCAATTAGTGTCTTTCCAACCAGGAATAACGCTTTAAACCCGAACTGAAAAGAAGAAGAAGTCCAGACGAGGTGGTAAAGAAAGAGGTGACTGCATAATGTTATAAAATGTAGAAGAAACTTCATATTTCCTTCGCTGTCAGGTGTTGGCAGGCAACCCGAAGTCCTGACCAAACAAATTAAGAGTCTAACGAGAACGTTACTGACCGCTGACATGACAGCGATGCACTGACCACAGCGTCAAAGGGCGACTGACTCAATACGTAGAAAGGGACGGCGCTTTTAATGAGGAACACGGCGAGGTTAATGAAGCCCTGTGAGGAAAAAAAAAAAGAAATCATTTCGGTGCAACAGGTTTGGAAGCCCAGCATTGCCATAGAAACGCAGGCGAAAGCAACAGAGTTTGTGTTCCTGCTGGGGAATGACACGGAAGGGTTGGGAGGGGCGGTTCCATCTGCAACACTTTCAGAGCACCTCCCCACTACGGACCAGCGCCCTTTTCTAAAAATGAGGTTTGCTTCCTACAGCAAGAGAATCGGGAGCCTGTCAGGATGTGCTGTGATTTGCCTCTGAGGTGGAATGAGTGGGAGGCAGACAAATACAGCAAACCCTCAGAAACTCCAGCAAAGCTGTAGCAGTACAAAGGCTGGTGAAACAACACCGCATCTGAGTGAGGAATTCAAATGTTAATACACTGTAAACCCAAACGTTTGGGTTCTATGCTCTGTTAAACACATCACAGTGTTTAGAAACCAGGAAAGGTTTGATTGCAGCATCAAATAAACAGGGATGCAGCGATGCAGACTCTACCACCATTCATTTCTATAAGAGGGGAAAAAATACACCAATCAGGCGTCACATTCTGACCACCTCCTTGTTTCTACGCTCATTGTCCACTTTATCAGCTCCTGTGGGGATCCTGTGGGCAGCGTCCTGTGACCACTGATGAAGGACGAGAGAATGACCGACACAAACTGTGCAGCAGCAGATGAGCTGTCGTCTCTGACTTTACATCTACAAGGTGGAGCGACAAGGTAGGAGTGTCTGATAGAGTGGACAGTGAGTGGACACAGGGTTTAAAAACTCCACAGAAAATGAGCCAAGCCAAGGCCAAGCATCTGAGGTTGAAACAATAATAAATTACACTGTTTTTTCTTTTGGTAAACATTAAAAATGGGTCCCACAGACCCCAACACCACTCAAGAGTGAAAAAAGTGTTGTAGAAAAGTGTTTAAAACCTAAAAATCTGGATTTACAATGTAACCCAGTCATGATTCATGTACAGCCATTTACTGAGAAAAAAACTGAGACAGATTCCAGGGACTGGTTGAATAATCAGCTTTCTAATATGTAATGCGGAGAGACATGTCCAAGGCAACTGGACAGCACTGAGAGAGAAAGAGAGAGGGGGGGATAAAGAGAGAGAGAGAGGGGGGGGTGATAAAGAGAGAGAGAGAGAGGGAGGGAAAAAGAAAGAGGGGGAGAGAGAGAGAGGGAGGGTTGAAAGAGGGAGAGAGGGAGGGAGAGAGAGAGAGAGAGAGAGAGAGAGGGGAGAGAAAGAGAGAGGGGGAGAGAGAGAGAGAGGGGAGAGAAAGAGAGGGGGAGAGATAGAGAGAGAGAGAGATAGAGAGAGAGAGAGAGAGAGAGAGAGAGAGAGAGAATGAGAGAGAAAGAGAGAATGAGAGAGAAAGAGAGAGAGGGGGAGAGAGAGAGAGAGAGAGAGAGAGAGAGGGAAGAGAGAGAGAATGAGAGAGAGAGAGAGAGAGAGAGAGGGGGAGAGAGAGAGAGAGAGAGAGAGGGAAGAGAAAGAGAGGGGGAGAGAGAGAGAGAGAGAGAGAGAGAGAGAAAGAGTGAGGGAAAGAGAAAGAGGGAGGAGAGCTAGAGAGAGAGAGAGAGAGAGAGAGAGAGAATGAGAGAGAAAGTGAGGGAGGGTAAGAGAGAGAGAGAGAGAGAGAGAGAGAATGAGAGAGAAAGAGTGAGGGAAAGAGAAAGAGAGAGAGAGGGGGAGAGAGAGAGAGAGAGAGGGAAGAGAAAAAGAGGGGGAGAGAGAGAGAGAGAGAGAGAGAGAGAGAGAGAGAGAGAGAGAGAATGAGAGAGAAAGTGAGGGAGGGTAAGAGAGAGAGAGAGAGAGAGAGAGAGAATGAGAGAGAAAGAGTGAGGGAAAGAGAAAGAGAGAGAGAGGGGGAGAGAGAGAGAGAGAGAGGGAAGAGAAAAAGAGGGGGAGAGAGAGAGAGAGAGAGAGAGAGAGAGAGAGAGAGAGAGAGAGAGAATGAGAGAGAAAGTGAGGGAGGGTAAGAGAGAGAGAGAGAGAGAGAGAGAGAGAGAATGAGAGAGAAAGAGTGAGGGAAAGAGAAAGAGAGAGAGAGGGGGAGAGAGAGAGAGAGAGAGGGAAGAGAAAGAGAGGGGGAGAGAGGGAGAGAGAGAGAGAGAGAGAGAGAAAGTACTTGCTGTCATTCAGATGATCCTGTCATACATCCCACACACAATACACTTTAAATTAGTGCCAACCTTGGGACATAATTACACTTTCATTATTGCACTATAATCATCTGGCCAACATAAAAAGGGCTTCTAACTGAGAAAATCCAACTGTGATCTCGTTCTCGTAGAATTAATCTCTATTCCAGCGTTATGAAATGTGACCACCTCGGTGCAGAATTAAAACGACGTTACCACGACTCTGAGCACAAATGGCCACTGGAGAGTTTATGGTTTTATGCCAAAGATGAACAAGACCAGTCTATAAAACAGAGTTCCGGTCCTCAAATCTGATTGGCTGAGCCACGCTCGAAGTCGTAAAATCCACGATATACCACGGCTTTGACCGCCTCACAGCAGCTGAACTCTGTAGCACTGAGCCACGGTATGAAAAACCCTTCTGCTGTTAATGGAATAATCTTTGACTCTAATGCTGATCACATTGAGCACCGAGAGAAAGGATGAGGCGAGAACCCGGTTCCGTTTAAACTGAGGAGCTGACTACTTATTTTCTTAACTAGAACCAGGCTGCTCCGCTAACTAACAGGCAGAACAACTCCAACATTAATACCACAGGCTTGAATTAAAAGACTCACGATATGATTCACTGAAAAACGGCGGTGTAAAAGTCTAAAGTCACCTGAACGTCTTCTAATGTGTCTTTCAGTCAGAAGCAGCGTCAAACCCAGGCTGAGTCCCAAACGGCTCCGTACTCCCTGGCTAAATAGTGAGCTGTGTAACACTAAGTTTAGAAATTCTAGCTTCTGCTGTCAAATACTGCACTGTGTGTCGAGTTTGAGTGTGGATGAATCCCAAACGACCATTTTTAGCGATATGTTGCTCTGTTGGGCTGCAGGAGTCCGTATATAAATTCCTGCGTAGTGCACTATGTGGGGAGCAGGGAGCCGTTTGAGATTCAGCCCCAGCCTGAGAAAAGTGGCGACGTCAGACTGGCAGACCAAAAAGTACTTGGTGCTGTGATATTTTCACTGTTAATCCTAAAAAAAAGTTTTAAAAAGTTGTGAATTTACAGTTTACAGTGTTTGGCGACCAAACGTTCTCCTCCTCACTCAGTGGTCAATGGTTTCTTAACATTTCTTGGCAGAATACTTGTTTATGTCGATTATTATTAATAATAACTCAGAATAATTACCTTAAACATTGTGTTTTTCGAGGCAGTGGGTTACTGCAAGTTTAGTTTAACTCCGCCTCACGTCAGGCCTAAGAACACCCTTCCCCGTGGTAAAATCGAAGTAACCCATGACCTCTCGTCGCTTATTGCTTTATTACGACTGTGGATATCCAAACTTAGAGCCGACCTGCGGCTGATGTGAATGGTGGAGTTTATTCACGCACCCACATCTACATACTTCATTCTAGGGGGATACAACCGGTGGTACAATGAGCTAAAACTCAATGCCAATGGATCTGTTTATCACATTTCTCTTGGGCTGGCATGACAAAACCTCAAAACATAAAGCCAAGGTGTCCTTTAGTTTAACCACAGGAGTCCCACAGGAAGCCTGTGCTAGCCTTCGGCCTGTGCTAGTGGTATCGTGTGATTGGGGGAGCCCTAAGTAATTATATATGACATGAAAAGAAATTATATATATATAAGTGATACTTTTTTGATCCCACAACGGGGAAATTCCACCTCCACATTTAACCCATCCGTGAAGTGAAACACCACATACACACTAGTGAATACACACACACTAGGGGGCAGTGAGCACACTTGCTCGGAGCGGTGGGCAGCCCTATCCACGGCGCCCGGGGAGCAGTTGGGGGTTAGGTGTCTTGCTCAAGGACACCTCAGTCAAGGACTGTCGGCCCTGGGGATCGAACCGGCAACCTTCTGGTCACAGGGCCAGATCCCTAACCTCCAGCCCACGACTGCCCCCTATATATATATATATATATATATATATATATATATATATATATATATATATATATATATATATATATATATATATATATATATATATATATATATATATATATATTTACACATATATTCTAGTTTTCACCCTCCTAGCTTCCCAATACCAAACTCAATAAAAATCTCAGTTTAATAACTAAGTAAATAAACAAAGCCATCTTCCACAAAACTGACCGACGACTACGCCACAAAAAATGTTTTACTCAGAGCACGACTGTCCTTGTTGTACAGATCTGCTAAACCTAGGCTGATCATTCAGAGCTGAAGTTCAAGCATTTGTGTCTCCAGATGCCAGCAGTACAGCTCATCGTGCTTAGGCACAGAAAACCTTGTATCTCCAAATTGGTGCCCTTACAGGAGAAGGAAAAAAACCTTTATCTTTACTGTAAGTCCATGGAACCAGACTATTTTCCAAGTGACACTGGGTCGTTTCTTCTGGTCCATCCGTCAAGAAATTTACATACAATGTAAAGAGCAACAGGCGTTTTCAAATTATGTCAAAAACTAAAAAATGACATAAATGGAGATGCGAGGTTTTCTTCTGACAGCAGCGATACACAACAAGCAGCAAGCTGACTATAAAGATGACGAAAGGCTGTTTAATACCTGAGGAATCAATTTCTTCTCTCTTCCATTACGTCGAATACCGCACTCATCAGGAAAAGTAATACTCCGGTGTAGAAAGTACCAACTGGTGCGCTCCAATCGTTGAAATCGCAAATCAAAAGTGCTGGCAAGTTTACGGCGGGTTGGAACACGAGAGCCCAACTTCACACTGAACCGTCTGAGAACGATTTTTTTATCTTTCCAACATTTCGGATCCTTTCTGAAATCAAATCAGCAACCGGGCACATCCGACCAGATCTCACTCTGATCTGAACCGCGCTCGTGTGTGATTTGTTCAAATTATCACGTCAACGGCGTGCACAAATCGCATCAGACACGCGCAAAAACAAATCAGATATGCACATTGTGGCATCCTGTCTAAATATTTTCTGAAGTATAAATGATCTGATAAACAAAATCCATCACCCGTGACACCACATCTCCAGGAGTGCTCATTATATTCGGCTGGCTTGGACAAAAGTACCACTTTCTGGATACTGCTGGCTATATAACATACAGAAAACAGAAAACACAGAAAAATCGGACCAAACTGACTTAGTCTGTGCAAAACTCAATACCAAACTGTTCACATGTATAATAATAATAACAATAATTGTGTGTGCAGTAACTCAGAGGGACCATAATTTAGACTAGATGTTTCATATTTACTATCAGTCACCGTCACTTTACTGTATTCATAAGTACTTAAATCGACAAATTTCTCTTTATCTTTGTTTTAATTTATTAAAGCGTTTATTCTTTTACATAAATGGATGCAACTGTAACAACTGCAATTTCCCTCTGGGATCAATAAAGGGTTCTGATTTGAACTGTATGACTCAAAACATTTCAAACGGACTCTGCAGATCTAAATGAGCTACTTTATCGAGGTGACGGATACGATTTAATTGGCAATAAGAGCTGAACTGACTGTTCATGTATTCTTTGATTCAGCTGAATGTCTGGCTTTATGCCCAACATCAACATCAACATCAACAAAACTGAACTCTCCGCTTCCCTGCAGCACTTTTTCCTGAAGAAAGAGCCCCAGAATACCGATCATAACAATGTCACCCATCGTTAAAACACCAATCCTCATCAACGGAACAGACACCTAATAGGAAAGCACTGGTTTCCATTCTGAATGTCAGAACTGGGATTACACTGGTTTTCTGAGGATGTATCAGGATTGGCTTCATAGCTAGTAACTCTAGTAATTCCACAGAATTGGTTGGTTGTTAATACTGGCATTCTGGTGAAAATTGGTCAGCGCTGATATTAGGACTGATATCTCTGGTGAGAATGTCTGAATTGGAATTGCTTTGGTGTTCTGACGAGAACTATAATTGGTATATCTGATGAGAATTTGGCCAAACCGGGATTAGGATTGTTATCTCTGGTGAAATTATGACAGAGCTGGGATAAGAACTGGTATCCATGGAGACTTTGCCAGACTGGTAATAGGACTGGTAAATCTAAGAATTGGGTATATGTAAATATTGGGACTGGTATTCTGATGAGAATTTGTCAGAATTAGGATTAGAATTTGTATCTCGTGATAATTTGTCAGAACTGGAATTAGGATTGGTATTTCTGATAAGAATTCATCAGAACTAGGATTAGGATTACTATCTCCAGTGAGAATTTGACAGAACTGGGATTAGGATTACTATCTCCAGTGAGAATTTGACAGAACTGGGATTAGGATTACTATCTCCAGTGAGAATTTGACAGAACTGGGATTAGAATTACTATCTCCAGTGAGAATTTGACAGAACTGGGATTAGGATTACTATCTCCAGTGAGAATTTGACAGAACTGGGATTAGAATTACTATCTCCAGTGAGAATTTGATAGAGCAGGGATTAGGATTAGTATCTCTGGTGAAAATGTGACAGAACTGGGATTAGGATTACTATCTCCAGTGAGAATTTGACAGAACTGGGATTAGGATTACTATCTCCAGTGAGAATTTGACAGAGCAGGGATTAGGATTACTATCTCCAGTGAGAATTTGACAGAACTGGGATTAGGATTACTATCTCCAGTGAGAATTTGACAGAACTGGGATTAGAATTACTATCTCCAGTGAGAATTTGACAGAACTGGGATTAGGATTACTATCTCCAGTGAGAATTTGACAGAACTGGGATTAGAATTACTATCTCCAGTGAGAATTTGATAGAGCAGGGATTAGGATTAGTATCTCTGGTGAAAATGTGACAGAACTGGGATTAGGATTACTATCTCCAGTGAGAATTTGACAGAACTGGGATTAGGATTACTATCTCCAGTGAGAATTTGACAGAGCAGGGATTAGGATTACTATCTCCAGTGAGAATTTGACAGAGCAGGGATTAGGATTGGTATTTCTGATAAGAATTCGTCAGAACTGGGATTAGGATTACTATCTCCAGTGAGAATTTGACAGAACTGGGATTAGGATTGGTATTTCTGATAAGAATTCGTCAGAACTGGGATTAGGATTACTATCTCCAGTGAGAATTTGACAGAACTGGGATTAGGATTACTATCACCAGTGAGAATTTGATAGAGCAGGGATTAGGATTAGTATCTCTGGTGAAAATGTGACAGAAAAGGGATTATGATTACTATCTCCAGTGAGAATTTGACAGAACTGGGATTAGGATTACTAGCTCCAGTGAGAATTTGACAGAGCAGGGATTAGGATTGGTATTTCTGATAAGAATTCGTCAGAACTGGGATTAGGATTACTATCTCCAGTGAGAATTTGACAGAACTGGGATTAGGATTGGTATTTCTGATAAGAATTCGTCAGAACTGGGATTAGGATTACTATCTCCAGTGAGAATTTGACAGAACTGGGATTAGGATTACTATCTCCAGTGAGAATTTGACAGAACTGGGATTAGTATTACTATCTGCAGTGAGAATTTGACAGAGTAGGGATTAGGATTAGTATCTCTGCTGAGAATGTGACAGAGCTGTGATTACGATTGGTATCTCTTGTGAAAATGTGACACAACTGGGATTAGGATTACGATCTCAAGTGAGAATTTGACAGAGCTGGGATTAGGATTACGATCTCAAGTGAGAATTTGACAGAGCTGGGATTAGGATTACTATCTCCAGTGAGAATTTGACAGAGCTGGGATTAGGATTAGAATCTCTGGAGAGAATTTGAGCATAAATTTTTACGCACCATATACCTGCATCATACTTCTTTAGCAGGAATTCAAATGCCTCTTATGCTTGGCAGTAATATGTACCACTAAGTGGATGAAAGTAAGAAAGGTGGGATGTCAGAAGAAGGTCACTGTGATTTGTAAGTGACAGCATGTTGCTGAAACAGTGGAGAAGAAAGCTTGGAGAAGTCACAACATCACAGCATTTCTCAGCAATCCTCCCACGCAGCAGGAGAGCACATGCCAACACTCGTTCTGGCAGATCACAGGTGTGTCTATGTATTTTTAGTCCTCTTTCCTGACTGTGAAAATACACAGGTTATTAAAGATAGATGTGTGAACAGAGGTTTCCCTATGGGGGCATAAAAACGTGTAAATAAAGCTGCCACAGTGCTGTCACCCATGACTGCACGACTGCGACCAAGGAAATTAACGAGGCTTGGTGTGATCTCACAGTGTGGAGACGACGAGGTGAGGTGATATTTTTGCTGATGCGGCACGTTCTCACATGAAGAACTGAAAAAAGCGGACTTTTATTCTTAAGTCTTACCATTCAGTGACTACATTATTCAACAGCTACTATGAAAATCTGTAAGTTCTGTCGTTACAAGAGCGGAGAACTGAACTGTGGATCCACTGATGAGTGATTAGAGTTTAAAGAATTATCATGAGCGTAAAAGGTTCTTGAATTTCTGCTGTAAAAATTACGCTCGAGGTTTGAGATCCATGAAGCTCCACATGAAAACCTTATCACTGTTCTTGTTTCCCCACTGTCCCGGCATTCATTACAACACCAATCCCAACGTAAGACACTTAAAAAGATGGTCTTTGGTGAAGAAAATGGTTCTATACAGAACCATGAACACTCAAAGAACCCTTTGTGTGATTAAAGGATACTTGGCATCATGAAAGAGCTGCTCAGATTGATGGAGAACGTGCTGTAGATGGTTCTATATATTAACTTTCTGAAAGGGGTACTTCTACTGTGTGGAGATTGGCCCCTCCCAGTCATCCATGTGCTTTTGCTTTGGTTTCAGTCTTCCATGTGCTTTTGTTTACTTGTCCATGTGCTTTCTTTGTTTTGATTCTTCCCTGTCCTGCCCCCTTGTTTCTTGACTCCACCCCTGATTGTAACCACCTGTTTTCCACCTGTGTTAACCGTCATTAACCCTGTTGTATTTAAGCCCTGCGTTTTGCCCTGTGTTTTGCTGGTCTTTGATGTGTAGTTCTGTATTTCTGTTTATTACGTCTGTACCCCGATCTCTCCGTGTTGGCTCCTTGACCTTGGACCGTACTGACCCTGAATCTGGATTTGCCCCGAATAAATCTTGCTTATCTCTGCATATGCCTCCGCCTCCTCAACATTACATACTGTTACAATGTCAAGCTTGAAATAACAGAAGAACCCTCCTTCGTGCTGTTAAGAACCATCTACCGCACATTCTCCCTCAATTTAAAAAACCTTTTCACAACACAAAGAGCTCTTTAATCATGCCAAGTGTTCTTTGAGTGTTCATGGCTCTATACAGAACCATTTTCTTTATGAAAGAACCCTTGAAGCATCATTTTTAAGCGTGTAGTAAATCTAAAGTGTTTTGAAAGTGTGTTGAATTGGATATTATAGCCTTTGAAAGGTGTCAGTTTTACTCACTGCGGGTTTTTAGCTAGAGTTAAAGCTACACGTTGTCAGTTTTGGGGATTTGGATGTGTAACTGTAAACAATGTGCGGAAGACATGGGATGTGCTTCGGACCCCTTCACCACGCTGATGAATCTGATGAGGGTGAATGTGTTCAATGAATCTTCAAAGAGAACAAAGAGAAGATAAAAAGTTTTAAGAATAAAAGAAAGCTCAGTTTTTACTCAAGAGCTCAGTATTAGACATGAAACAATCCCTCTTCACTGAATCGATGAATGAAAAAGCCGCTCACTGTCGGTGCTAATTAAAGCTTAATTGATCAATGGTAACTAATTCAGATGTTTTTTGCATGTTACATCAGTTTGAATCATGTTGTTTGAGCTAGAGTGACGGTTTTGTTTGAGGTTTAGTTCATTTTAGTTCATTTTCTCTACAAAAGAGACGAAGAGCTGCACCAATTCTGCTTTTTAAATACTGAAAAAATTGTCCAGTTTATCAGCTCCACTGACCGTATAGGAGCAATTAGCAGTTCTACAGTTACAGCCTGTAGTCCATCTGTTTCTCTGATACTCTGTTACCCTGTTCTTCAGTGGTCAGGACCCCCATGGACCCTCACAGAGCAGGTGCTATTTGGGTGGTGGGTCATCCTCAGCACTGCAGTAACACTGACGTGGTGGTGGTGGAGTGTTAGTGTGTGTGGTGCTGGTCTGAGTGGATCAGACACAGCAGTGCTGCTGGACTTTTTAAACACCTCAGTGTCGCTGCTGGACTGAAAATCGTCCACCAACCAAAAATATCCAGCCAACAACGTCCTGTGACCACTGATGAAGGACTGACTTTACATCCACAAGGTGGACCAACAAGGTAGGAGTGTCTAATAGAGTGGACAGTGAGTGGAACTCCAGCAGCACTGCTGCGTCTGATCCAACGCAGACCAGCGCAACACACACTAACCCACCACCATGAATACAATGAATAGAAAATACAATATGCTCCTGTTATCACCAGACCAGACTGCGACTCAGGGGTTAAAGCAAGACAATGGCTTTCAGGTGCGGCCAGGGTCCAACACACCACCGCGTTCGTCCTTCAAGCCGGAACCGATTGCTCATAATTGTACTTCACGGAGCTGTTCTATTTTATCTCGGCTCTAAACGTCAAGCGCAGCTCCCAATTAATCCCGTCTATTAGACCCACTTTATCAGCGGCGCCACTCCAAATATAGCCCCTTTCCTGAACCGAATCTCAAAGCTATTCTCAGACAGCTATTCCGTCTGTGCCTAAACCCTAATCATTGTCATCAGAGAGACCTACTTTGGGGCTCAAGTGTGCAGTGCAGCTTGAGAGGCTGCGATAAGCATCCCTCTCTTTAAACACTGAATGCTTTTCGCTCAAGTTCATTAATCCTGTTCAGGCGTACACAACTCACGCTTCCTTCAAGCGTCCTTTCCACGTTTTTACGCCTTTTCGCGACTTCTAGAGGACGCGTTCGTCAACGTTAGACAGCGTATTTACATTTAATTTACGGGTCTGTGCAGAAATCAGAGACCACGCTGCATTTACTTCCACTCAAAACACCATAAAGTGCAAGCTATTCATTATTTTAGAACATTTAGGCCATAATCCATTTGCATCTGGAGGAGCTAAATCAAAGGAAGACCACCGAAGACGAAAACAAGGCTTTCATCTTTGACAGAGAGGAGAAGATCAAGCTGCTTCAGATCTGAAAACATCCACAGATGTTTCTGTCCATCCTTTCCACTGTGAGAAGACCACTCAGCGCTGTGGGTCTGAAAGGATGTGTAGCTGATTAAGAAGAACCTCACTGAGAAAAGGAGACGGACACGTCAAACAAAGAAGCTGGACGACGGACTGACCACCCCAGAGTGGTCACCCCAGAGACATCAACAGAACTGAATGTGTTACTTCAGAAAATCATCAACCAGCTGCTCAGACTGAGCTTTGGAGGTGTGTCTGCAGGTTCTTTGAGGAGCAGAAAGTGAGTCTTCCTCAAAAGAGTGGAAGCTGGAATGTAGGTAAAGAGTGGACTAAAGAGTGGACACACTAAACACTTTTACCCCTACCCCTTGTTTTCAAGTGTCATCTTGCCCCTTAGAACTGAGTTTCAAGTTGTAATGGTTGAAATCTTCCTCTATAAAATGAGACCCTCTAATAAAAGAGCATCTCTTCATTAACAGCTACCAGCGCCGCTCTGTAGGCGACCCTGCCCGTCTGCAGGGACAGCAGAGGAGGGGAAAGTTCAGCTCCTCACTGCTGGGCTTTAGTTACATTTAGGGATCATACGCCTTCAAAGAGGGGGGCAGTTATTTATTATCACCCCCCCTAATTCTTCAGTGATATGAAGCTGAAGTCAGAGATTCTCCAGACTCGTTTGAAGTAAACAACCATAATACACTGATACGACTTTAAACTAAGATAATACAATGATTATCGTAAATTTTTAACTGAGAAAATTCTCACATTTGTGGGTTTCTTTGTTCGCTTGTGCAGCCAGCTTGCTTTTTTCTCATAACACTGTTTGGAGCATCTGAGCATCAGATAAACCTCTGTTTGGAGGGTCATGCAGCCCTAACACTTCACCCTACCCCTCAATCTCAATACTCCTAGACCCCCTGAGTGTGACCCCCACTGACCTCTACTGCTCTCTATTGAACGCGACGTTTAATATGTTTTAATGTTCAGTTCCTTCCTCCTAATTATAGCTCCTTAACGAGCAGCTCGTTGCTACGTCAGAGTAACGAGCTCCGCCCACTCGCTGCTCAGACGGCAGTTCGTTCTCCAGCTCCTTACACTAAATTCCCAAACTGTCGTCTGCACTGAGCAGCTTTTCAGTCGGCAGCTGTGACAGAAGATCAGCTGAACAACCTGGAATCAGCCAGAAATGAACCCAACACCATTCGCCAGACGTGTCTGATCTTCAGAGTCGGACCAAATCAGACTGAGCCAAAAAACTGACCCAATATCAGGTTCAGCTCAGTTTGGTCAGTTTCTCCAGATCAGTATTAATGTTGTTCTGTTCCAGCCGGTCTGTAAAGCTTCTTACAGCCCGTTTAGTTTGGCGAATGGTGTTGGGTTCATTTCTGGCTGATTCCAGGTTGTTCAGCTGTTCTTCTGTCACAGCTGCCGACTGAAAAGCTGCTCAGTGGTGACGACAGTTTGGGAATTTAGTGTCGTCTCGTCTTCAGAGTCGGACCAAATCGGCTGTGATCTTAAAAGTTTTCCTTTACATACCCACTCTAACGGGGAGAGAGGAGGCGGACGCATATGCAGAGATAAGCGAGATTTATTAAGGGCAAATCCAAAATCAGGGTCGAGACAGTCCAGGGACATAGAGCCAACACGGATAGATCGGGGGGCAGGTGAAAACAATCGGGGCGGAGTTACAAAACAAGGGGCAGGACTACGGATACCAAAAAGAAGCACGTGAACTATACCACACTATACGACTCCACTTGTTCCCATGAGCTACGAGCGAGAAATAAATCATATAAAACAACAGCATGGTTTTGTTATCGCCAGCGATGACGGCGACCTCTGAAGGTCCGTTTGGAGGGAGAGGAAAGCAAGGTCGATTAGAGCTGAGATTAATGAGCAGTCAGAAATGAATCGCAGAACAACAGATGCAGAAGTTTGGGTTAATTGATTTTAATGGCGAGAGGCACAGGTTGCCTTTGCTTTGGCTCTGACATGCACTCTGACTGGCGTGTGGGATAAAGAAGTGAAATGAAGGGTCATTATCATGTTTGCCATCTGTCCAGTTCGGCACGTGGGTGTTCGCATCTACGGTCTGAAATACTGTGGAAAAAAAAATCTGCTTCACAAGGAAATAAACGACTACTGGCAGGACATTCGACCGCTCTCCACACTGAGGACGGATCCTGCTCGTGTTTCTCCTCATCAACCACAAGGTTACTGACAAGCGAGCGATCGTCACAGTTTCACTGCAGGTTCTATAATAACCTACAAGTGAGCTCTTTAAAAAGACGCTTCCTCAAGGGTTCTTTAGGCAAGACAAGGATCCCATGACCCATGACCACTCGGAGAACCATTTGCGTGCTTGACGGTTTCTCTGCGCCATGAAACGGTTCTTCAGATCGTGTGTGTACAGCACCAGCTTGACATCGCAACAACAGCAGGACTCTATACAGAACCATGAGCACACTCAAAAAGATGGTTCTTCAAGAGTTGACTGACGGGTTCTCTGCATTGTACAATGTGTTGGATGTGGTTCTATATAGCACCTCTTCAAAACGATGCTATTTATTAGCACGTAATTAAATCAGAGAACATGTGAAATGCTTCCTGCGATGCCAATCACACCAGAACACAATGATGAACTGAAATTATGAAGTCCAGCTGGACACAAATGAAACAGAAGGAGCTAATTCAGCGCTAAAAGAGTGAAACCAGCACTGTAGGAGAGATTCTACCTCAGAAATGTTGGTGTGAAACACTGTTTCCCTCTAATAACCACACTGGTCAACATAGAAACTGACTACGACTGCACTGCCCTGACAGGAGAACACACACACTAAAATAAACACCTTAGACTTGCTTATGGCAAATATATCAATATCATATTTATTACTAAAAGGTATGAGCATAAATTCCTAGACTTGCACAAAATCTCACCCACGCATACAGCACAGAATCATTCAGCACTGTGTCCACTGCTGTACTGCATCCATACAAGTCCACCTGGTCATAAATCAAACATTATAACCAATAATTCAACGCTGTAGGTTGAAGGTTAAATTCACAGCGTATGTTAAACTGACACTGTAAGATGCTCTTCCTGTATATCAGTCATACACATACGCTGACATACAGCAGATCATACACCGAGACAAATACTGCGAGTATGCGTTTTTTCACTTTTTTGGCGTAATCTGAAAATGCCCGCTGCCCTTTACACTGACCGTGAATTTTATCCTGAATGGAACAAAAGAAACGGCCCAAAATTACTTGGAAAAATTTCTGGTTCCACTTGCATTAAATTTAAAGTACGTTTTTCCTTCTCCTGTAAAGTTTCATTCTAAAATGCTGTGTATCTTTCTGCCATTGGTAACAACGTTCAGTATTGGATATAACACAAGAATAATAATACCTGACATAATAGAAAATATGGTTTTATTTCTCTAATTTAAAGTTTGCATTAATCACAATATAGCATTGCTTTTACTTCTATGTGGAAAGCCCACACCGTACGTATATATCTATATGTAAACACAGCTATATCTGTCTACATATATATACTGCTCAAAAAAATAAAGGGAACACTTAAACAACACAATATAACTCCAAGTAAATCAAACTTCTGTGAAATCAAACTGTCCACTTAGGAAGCAACACTGACAATCAATTTCACAGCTGTTGTGTAAATGGAACAGACAACAGGTGGAAATTATTGGCAATTAGCAATTGGCGATCTGCTGCCTGCAACATCCTTCAGCATGACCGGTTTGGCAGTGGGTCAGTAATGGTGTGGGGTGGCATTTCTTTGGGGGGCCGCACAGCCCTCCATGTGCTCGCCAGAGGTAGCCTGACTGCCATTAGGTACCGAGATGAGATCCTCAGACCCCTTGTGAGACCATATGCTGGTGCGGTTGGCCCTGGGTTCCTCCTAATGCAGGACAATGCTAGACCTCATGTGGCTGGAGTGTGTCAGCAGTTCCTGCAAGATGAAGGCATTGAAGCTATGGACCGGCCCACCCGTTCCCCAGACCTGAATCTGATTGAGCACATCTGGGACATCGTGTCTCGCTCCATCCACCAACGTCACGTTGCACCACAGACTGTCCAGGAGTTGGAGCATGCTTTAGTCCAGGTCTGGGAGGAGATGTCTCAGGAGACCATCCGACACCTCATCAGGAGCTGCCCAGGCGTTGTAGGGAGGTCATACAGGCACGTGGAGGCCACACACAACACTGAGCCTCATTTTGACTTGTTTTAAGGACATCATATCAAAGTTGGATCAGCCTGTCGTGTGTTTTTCCACTTTAATTTTGTGTGTGACTCCAAATCCAGGCCTCCACTGGTTAATACATTTGATTTCCATTGATGATGTTTGTGTGATTTTGTTGTCAGCACATTCAACTTTGTGCAGAACAAAGTATTCAATGAGAATATTTCATTCATTCAGATCTAGGATGCGTTATTTGAGTGTTCCCTTTATTTTTTTGAGCAGTGTGTATATATATATATATATATATATATATATATATATATATATATATACATACACATACATACACATACACATATATATATATATATATATATACACACATATGTCTTGCATGGGCTTTTCACAAAAACAATCCTATAATAAATGCATTTTATATATACTACAATATACTATTGTAAAACAATATATCATATATCAGGCAGTGCATTCAGCTATATATATATATATATATATATATATATATGTGTGTGTGGGTGGGTGGGTGTGTGTGTGCGTGTATGTGTATATATAAATAAATAAATACATTTATATATATATATATATATATATATATATAAATTAATAGCTTTGGTGTCTACATTGAGCTGGACTTCTATAACCACAGAATATGTTCAGATATTCAACACTGAATATAACCCTGTAAGAGTTAATTAACACCCCAGGTGTTAATTAAACATTACAGGTGTTAATGTAATTCAACACAGTACGAGTGAATACAGATGAATTCCTTTCACACTGACTGAATGCGCTTATGTAAGTCTATCTCGGCACGAATGAGACTGTACACTGTTAGAAATAAAGGTACCATGCAGGTACATGATTTGCTCATCAAAGTACAGTGTAAGTGTTCCCTCAAAGGTGCAGCAGCAGTTTTAAGGTCCAACTGGGTGCGTTAAGTAAGTTTTTCCTAGTGGAAAAGTGGACATTTGTGTCTTTTTCTAAACTAATGTTTTAATGCAGAGCAGTAGAATAAAAGCCCGGAGGCGAGACGGGGTGTGTGGAGTCAGTCCAGCTTAGAACAGATCATTTCAGTGGATTCTGCTACGTTCCCCGACTAAAGGGACCCCTGGGGGTACCACCACAGTGACAAAAAGGGTACTGCCCCAGTGACAGTGCCGTACCTTTTTTTTCTGAGAGTGTAGGTCAGTGGTCACCAACCCTCCTCCTGGAGATCTGCCTGCCTGCAGGTTTCACCTCCAGCCCAAATCCACCCCTCCTCATTCAGATAACCAAGGCAGATCAGGTGGTGCTGGTTTAGGGTTGGAGCCAAAGTGTGCAGGAAGGTGGATATCCAGGAGGAGCACGGTTGGCGACCACTGCTGTGGGTGTTGGTTCAAACCTTCTTATTCGCCAGCTTCTTTCCGGAATTTTCCGTTCCACCTTAAATGGCAGTCACTGTAGCGTTACTGGCGCACAGGTGTGTAGGCGCCAGGATGGAAACTGCAGCACCGTTTAAGGTGGAACGTGGAATTCCTCCCGTAACTCAACACTGCGAGTAAATTCAACACTAGTAATGTAAAGTGAAACTTTAAATGCGCCGTAAAGCGAAAAAAGACCCTGCTCGCCACCAAAAAAACTCATAAACTGACCATTTTGCCTGTTTTTTGTTCTAACCTGGCGTTAAAACAGTTACCGTCAGCTTTTTTTTTAAAAACTGACCGTTAGGCAACCAAACAAACGTTAGCTAGCAAACAACCGCGCGACCGAAAAACAGAAAAACAACATATTCTGAGGTAAAATGTGGATTTTCTGTGTCTTAGTGGCGGTGTAGGGTTGGTGAGGCGAAGAAAATGCTGTTTTTGGTCTACCTGGTCGTGGTGTTGGGGCTCTGGAGCCGCGGTCATCGCTCAAAGCGGCGCCGAGGTGGAGAGTCTGAGGCTGGAAGCGACAAGAATTCAGCAGCAGCGAGATTCACCCGCATTCACGCAGGCCACGCCCACACTGCGCGCTGATTGGAGGAGCGCTAGAGAGCGTGGAATATCAGCCAATCAGAGCGTAGGAGGGGCGGGAGATGCGAGAGAATTGAGAGAAAAATGAAAACAACGCAGATATGAGGCAAGTTACAGCAGGTGGGAGAGAGAGTGGGTTTGGGAGAGAGACACTACAGTACTGCACAAAAGTCAGAGGCCACTCTTCTTTCGTTTATAGCCAAAAATGACCATGAAGTACGAGTTATTCAGTCAGGAAAGTAGCAGAAAACACATATTTAATACGCTAAATGTATTATACATTATATTAAAGGTATTGTAGCATCTTAGTGAAGAGGGGCCATAATAAAGGCATGTCAACACAGCCAGAGATAGCAGGCAGGTCACCTCTAGCCACATAATTACACTCTACGATGACCACAAGACACAGCCCTTAACATATATTAACATATATTTACATATAGAAACCACAACAACCCTAACAACTACCTGGAAGAGCTGGTAGACCCCAACACTGCCCCCATCAGATAAACAGCACTGAAAACTTTGATCTCTGAGAGAGAGGAGAAGATCAAACTGCTTCAGATCTGAAAACATCCACAGGTGTTTCTGTCCGTCCTCCCACTGTGAGAAGACCACTCAACGCCGTGGGTCCGAAAGGACGTGTAGCCGATCAAGAAGAACCTCACTGAGACTCCAACTCCAAGTCGACTAAAGGTATATACTCCAGGTTTAATGATTAATGATGTTTACTAACATTATACTCCTAGTATACAAACATCACATACTCCAAGTTTAGTAACATTATATAGAACAGTTTTCTTAACATTACTAACGTTATAAAACTTTCAATCTGGATCACATTCGTGTTTTTTAAGTACTTTAGGCTTACCTACAGTACGTGATGTACTCCAGGTATACTAACATTATACGTTCCAGATATACTATGTTATATATTCCAGCTTTATTAACACCATACACTCCAAATTTACTAATGTTGCATAGTCCATGTTTAGCGATGTTATAGACTCTATGTTTACTAACATTATATTCTTCTAGTATGGAATCACCACACACTCCAAGTACGATAACATTATATACTCCAGGTTTACTGATGTTATGCACCACTGGTTTACTAACACTGTATACCTCAGGTTTATTAACATTATATACTCCAGTTATACTAAGTTTATATATTCCGGGTTTACTAGCACTCTATAGTCCAGGTTTGCAAGCATTATATGCTCCAAGATTACTAATGCTATATACTTCATGTTTACTAACTTTATATAGTTCAGGCCTAATAACATATTATCATGTTATATTTATGTATGTTATATACTTGAGCTTATATATACATTGTTCAGGTACATGTTACATACTTTGGGTTCCCTAACACTGTTCACCAACGTTATATACACTAGGATTATTAACATTATATACTCCACGTTTACTGTTATTTTGTACCCCAGGTTTATTAACATTACTACCATTATATACTATGCATGCTATAAAATACTATGTACTACACTTGCCACATTTGCCGACCTTTTCCCTACATTTTCCTCTTTGTTTTAAACGTAAAAACAAACAGAGAAGTCAGAAGTGCAGGCTTGGACTGGTCAATACAGAAGGCACTTCAAAGGTAAATGTAAATCAGTATGTAACTAACTAATTACATTTAAATAGCATAAGACCACCACAGTAATGAGTCTAGACATCTAAGGGTTCATTAGAGAGAGGCGAGCGAGCGTGTGACGAGAGGCACGTTTGGCCATATGGTTTGTTATAGCGATTCAGAGTCGGCTATAAAAGTCACAATTACGTGGCTCGTTGGTCTGGTAAATAATCCCCTATGGAGCCGATAAGCCACCAAGTTATCGATAAGCCACCAAAACCCTGTGGATCTGCAGGAAACGCACCGCTTTCTTCGTCACAAACTGGTCGTCAACAGAGGTAAAAGGAGGAAAGACTGCTGAGGATGAGGCGACACGTTTACACACGCGCTCATCATTTACACCGAGGCTACACAGCTCATTAAAATGGAATCAAAAGTGACAACGGACGCCTCTAATCCTCCGATGAACGTCCCGCTGAGCAGAAAGAGCTCGATGGACTCGGTGTATAGATCACACTTAGCAGTCTGACTGCCTCGGTGACGAAAACGCCCTCAGAACAATGTCAGACTTACATCAACACCCCATTTCGTTTAGTCTTTGACTGAAACAAAGCCACTCAGCGTTACTGAAGTACACCTGTAACACCACCTCTACTCCTGGCAGACTAACGTTATATACTCTGAGTTTACTAACGTTATATACTCTGAGTTTACTTACGTTATATACTCTGAGTTTACTAACGTTATATACTGAGTTTATTAACGTTATATACTCTGAGTTTACTAACGTTATATACTCTGAGTTTACTTACGTTATATACTCTGAGTTTACTAACGTTATATACTCTGAGTTTACTAATGTTATATACTGAGTTTACTAACGTTATATACTCTGAGTTTACTAACGTTATATACTCTGAGTTTACTTACGTTATATACTCTGAGTTTACTAACATTATATACTCTGAGTTTACTAACGTTATATACTCTGAGATTAGTAATGTTATATACTCTGAGTTTACTAATGTTATATACTGAGTTTATTAACGTTATATATAATCAGAGTTTACTTACGTTATATACTCTGAGATTAGTAATGTTCTACACTCCAGGTTTACTAACACTATATGCACTATATAGTTCAGGTTTAATAACATCATATTCTTATGATGTTATATTTACGTATGTTATATACTGGAGCTTATATATACATTGATGTATGTTAAGTACTCAAGCTTTACTAGTATTATATACTCCAGGTTTACTAACGCTGTATACCTTACATTTATTAACATTATATACTCCAGCTATACTAACGTTATATACTCTGGGTTTACAAGCACTCTATAGACCAGGTTTGCAAGCAATATATACTCCAAGATTACTAATGTTATATACTTCATGTTTACTAACTTTACATAGTTCAGGCTTAATAACATCATATTATCATGTTATATTTATGTATGTTATATACTTGAGCTTATATATACAATGTTCAGGTACATATTACATACTTCGGGGTCCCTAACACTGTATACTCCACATTCACCAACAGTATATACACTAGGATTTTTAACATTATATACTCCCAGTTTACACACATTATGAACTCCAGGTTTACTAACAAGTCATACTGCAAGTTAACTTGTTATACTACAGCTTTACTCCTTGTTCGTAAAGTTATAAACTCCAGGTTCACTAATGTTACATACTCCAGGTTTCTTAACATTATATAACATGTTTGCTAATATTATATATTATATGCTTCAGGTTTACAAATGTTATACGCAAATGTTTTAAGTTTATAGCTTGTGTATCTAAACTTGAGTTAATAAAGAAAGCTGGTAACAACTGTCACAAAAACAAATTAGCCACAACAGCTTAGTTTATTCATGTTATACATTCCAGGTTTACTAACACTACATACTCCAAGTAAACTCATGATATACATTCCAGGTTTACAAATGCTATATACTCCAAGTTAACGCATGTTATACACTCAAAGTTTAGTAACAGTATTTACTTCAAGCTAACTCCTGTTATACACTCCAGGTTGACAAACGCTATGTACACCAAGTTAACTCATTATATACTCCAGGATTACAAATGCTATATACTCCAAGTTAACTTGTTATATACTCCAGGTTTACTAACACTATATACTCCAAGGTAACTCATGTTATACACTCCAGGTTGACAAACGCTATGTACACCAAGTTAACTCATTATATACTCCAGGATTACAAATGCTATATACTCCAAGTTAACTTGTTATACACTCCAGGTTTACTAACACTATATACTTCAAGTTAACTCATTATATACTCCAGGATTACAAATGCTATATACTCCAAGTTAACTCATTATATACTCCAGGATTACAAATGCTATATACACCAAGTTAACTCATTATATACTCCAGGATTACAAATGCTATATACTTCAAGTTAACTCATTATATACTCCAGGATTACAAATGCTATATACTCCAAGTTAACTCATGTTATACACTCCAGGATTACAAATGCTATATACTTCAAGTTAACTCATTATATACTCCAGGATTACAAATGCTATATACTCCAAGTTAACTTGTTATACACTCCAGGTTTACTAACACTATATACTTCAAGTTAACTCATTATATACTCCAGGATTACAAATGCTATATACTCCAAGTTAACTCATTATATACTCCAGGATTACAAATGCTATATACACCAAGTTAACTCATTATATACTCCAGGATTACAAATGCTATATACTTCAAGTTAACTCATTATATACTCCAGGATTACAAATGCTATATACTCCAAGTTAACTCATTATATACTCCAGGATTACAAATGCTATATACTTCAAGTTAACTCATTATATACTCCAGGATTACAAATGCTATATACACCAAGTTAACTCATTATATACTCCAGGATTACAAATGCTATATACTCCAAGTTAACTCATTATATACTCCAGGATTACAAATGCTATATACACCAAGTTAACTCATTATATACTCCAGGATTACAAATGCTATATACTCCAAGTTAACTTGTTATACACTCCAGGTTTACTAACACTATATACTTCAAGTTAACTCATTATATACTCCAGGATTACAAATGCTATATACTCCAAGTTAACTTGTTATACACTCCAGGTTTACTAACACTATATACTCCAAGTTAACTCATTATATACTCCAGGATTACAAATGCTATATACTCCAAGTTAACTTGTTATACACTCCAGGTTTACTAACACTATATACTCCAAGTTAACTCATTATATACTCCAGGATTACAAATGCTATATACTCCAAGTTAACTTGTTATACACTCCAGATTTACTAACACTATATATTCCAAGTTAACTCATTATATACTCCAGGATTACAAATGCTATATACTTCAAGTTAACTCATTATATACTCCAGGATTACAAATGCTATATACTCCAAGTTAACTCATTATACACTCCAGGATTACAAATGCTATATACTTCAAGTTAACTCATTATATACTCCAGGATTACAAATGCTATATACTCCAAGTTAACTCCTTATACACTCCAGGTTTACTAACACAACATACTCAAAGTTAACTCATGTTATACACTCCAGGTACACTCCTAATAGAAGGATTCTTAAATTAACATAACTATAACAATAACTAACAATAACTAAAAAAAAAACATTACTTTAAAAAGGTTCTTTTTCTGTTTTTACAAAACTGGTGGTTCCCTCAAAAGGTTCTTTAGGGAACCAACACTGGTTCAGTTATAGCATCACTCCAAAGAGCCACTTCTGGCCCCGTTATTTTTAAGACAGCATTGTGTGGGAGGCATTTATGTCTCATGTGCGTAGAGAATAAGAGTGAATGTACGCAGACACGCTCACATAATGCACAGAGAGCCTATGGAACTGAACAAGCAACCCGGTTTTCATCATTTGTCAAGCAGATTTCATCGCTTTAGCCGACAAGAGAAACAAACCAGAAACTGCATAATGCGTTCAAACATGCTAATTGAATCACACGTTTTTTCCTGGAGTGTGAGCTTCTCCCGTTTTGGCAAGCTAATTGAGCCTTAATTTCCTTTAATAGAAACACAGTTCATTTTCTCCTTTCCCCCGGCCCTCGCTTCGCAAGGATGGTTGTCATGGCAACTACAGCGCGGATGCCTTGTCTGTTTTTTGTTGTTTTTTTTTTTTTTTTAGGTGGCTTGGCTAACGGTGCTGCATGGAGCTCGTGAACAATCATTTCCACCTCTTCTCCTCTTCTGTTCTTTAGTTCTGGCACTCTCGTTTAACTCAGCCCGCACAAAGAAACGCTCTAATGGGAAGACTTCAAGAGTTCAGTGCTGCTGGTGGCAGAGCAACAGGAACACGGTGATGTTGGCAAAAGACAAAAATCCAGTCAGATCGCAGGAAAAAAGTTCTTAGTATCAGTTCAGCAACATCAAAAGAAATGGAAATGCTATCAGAAGGATGCACTCATGCTACAGCTGTTAATTAAAGTGCTATATATACTCAGGAATACACTCAAGAGCTCAGATCAAAGCCTGACGTACTACAGCTACAGCACTGTGCAAATGTCAGAGACCACCCTTCTTTCACGTTATTTCCAGCCAAAACAACCAAAACAACGTTTCCATATGACACTTCCATATCATAGTGTAGTGGTTAACACCTCTGCCTTCAACGCTGTAGACTGGGGTTCAATCCCCAACCAGGGCAGCACCCTACACTATACCAATAAGAGTCCTTGGGCAAGACTCCTAACACCACCTTGGCCTCCCTGTGTAAAATGATCAAAGTGTAAGTCGCTCTGGATAAGAGCGTCAGCCAAATGCCATAAATGTAACTCATGATTTCCAAAACTGGAGCTCAGGCACTGCTCAGGCACTGATCCCTTCCGATACCGATGCCTTATCCGTTAGTATCGGCCGATACTAAGTACCGATACCGATACTAATCTGTCCAACCACACTCCCCTATAATTTCAGATATTTATACAAATGTTTTTTGTAATATTTTATGTCGGTGAAATCTTCGTTAAATAAATAACACAAATGAAAGTGGTTCCCTGACTTCAGGTCTGTATCTAAACAAATTTCCAACATATTCCACTTACAGTCCATGTGCAGAAACTAAGCTGCAACACAGTCCAATGAAAAAGAAAGCACGTACGCACCGGCCTATTCAGTCCACAGCAGCTTAGCTCCACCCACACACAGCCAATCAGAACGGAATTCGTTTACATATCAGTCTTGCAGGCACGGTAAGAAAAACAGCCTGTTTATTATGGATCAAGTGAGGTTGGAAAGCGGTGAGTTTAAAATGAATCGGCTGTTTTTTGGAACATAAACCCTCACAAAGGTTCTAAGCAGGCCTGGAGGAGAATAATAGAGTGTAGGTTATTCGAGAGAACCCAAACAACAGGTGGCAAACACACAGACACAACGTTTCAGAGCCTCAGAGAAAAGTGTGAACAGCTCCAGTGCTGATCTCAGCACTACTGCAACGGACAGCTCCAGGAACAGCTACTGCTCAGAACCGTTACGGCCGCCTCTTAGCCAGCGGGAACCGCGGCCATCGAGGCCATAACAATACGTTAGCAGATGGTTCAAAAAAACCCTTTTATACCACTGAGAGTTGAGGAGACGTAGCTCCAGCTAGAAAGTGAAAACATCAAACTGTGAGGAGCTCTCGTTCAGCCTCGAGCTCCGGCTCCGGCTCCGGCTCCGCCGAACTTTTATAAAGTGCCGTCCTCCAGATTGTTGGAGCCTGCGGCTGAGGACTGAGATAAGCCTGAGAAGAAAAGACTTTTCATCTTCAGAAATGATTTCCCTGTTTCAGGCTGTTGTTTGTCATTGCCTTCATGGAAACAGCACGGCAAGGTCCAGCAAAGTTCACCGCGTGTTAGACCTTCTGACCTGATGGGCTCGAATCCAGAGATAAAAACACATTTCATACTTTTATCTGACCTTCATTATGTTTTTATTTATTAAAATCGATGATTGAACGTTTCATTAAACAAAACGACAGCACTGGAGCTCCACCACACGTTTCAGTGGTGACCGTTCTGAGCAGAACTCAGAAACGCAGCCAGTACCTGACCAGCAAACACAGCTTTGAACAGCGGTCACGCATAAAATCATCATATTTTTAATGAAAACACACTTTTTCGGAGGTGACAATTCTTAACGTTTCACGTTGATTTTCAGAATTCTACATTCACTCCATAACAATGGGATCTATCTGCTCACCATGTGGCCATGAGGGACAGGGATGCAGCCTTACTTCCTGCTTTAAAGGCCCCCAGACAACAACGCTCTGTGTTTTGGTAGTGACATGAAAAGGTGGGACGGCTTTTTTGAAGTGATTTTTTTGTTTAGCAACTAAACTCACGCATACACATCCGATCTAGGACCACATGTGAAAGTGACTCAGGTCGGATTTGAAAAGATCAGATTATTATTATTAGCCAATGTGAACATAACCAGCTCTGAACGCTTAGATGCTGTTTTCTTAATGCTAATGTGGTGGAATGGTCCATACAGCAGGACTGACCGGGCAGTGGACAGTAGGTTTTGAAACCTTAGCATGTTTATATGCTACATCAAAGAAAATTCAGCTTACAGTGACATGGGCCCTTTAAGGAAGGCCTCAGTGTTGGGTCAGTGTTGGGTCAGTGTTGGGTCAGTGTTGGGTCAGTGTGACCCGGGCTTTGCAGTTTCATTCTCACCTCTTTCCATTGCAGCACCTGCTCAACTCAACAGAGGCTAAACTACTTCATCGTAGCTGATTTACTGATTGGGTAAAGCAGACGCTTCACGGTTTGTGGACTAGAAAGAGGCGACTTCTCCAGCCTCTCTTTATCTTCATCCCTTAGAGCTGAATGGGTTGTTTTTGTTATTGTGAGACTATATATGAGACTTAAGACTATATATATATATATATATATATATATATAATAGACTGAATGTCTTTGCGCAGCAGTGGAGGAAACTGGAGAACCCGGAGGAAACCCACGCAGATACGAGGAGAACATGCAAACTCCACACAGAGAGGACCCTGGTCACCCAAACTCGAACTCAGGCCCTCCTTGCTACCCACCCACGCCACTGTGCTGCCCTATATATATATATATATATATGCCAAAAACTGAAAGAAATGACAAGAATGGAGATACAAGGTTTTGTTTTGACAGCAGCTACATGTGTATAGGCTGCTTAGTTTCCCTATAGGCTCTCAGAAATAAGTCTCTGGGGCAGGACTCCTCTTATCACTGGAGTGGTTCCCTCAGGGGTCCATCTCTGCACCTTCAGTCGGGGAACATAACTGAACCATAATCCACTGAGATGATGTGTTCTAAGCTGTACTGACTCCACACACCCCGCCTCGCCTCGCCTCGCCTCCAGCCTTTTACTCTACTGCTCTGTTTTAAAACATTCGGTTATGAAATTCAACATTTGGTTGTTTATCACCTGAGAACAACTTATTTAAGGTTCACAATCAGACCTTAAACCCTTGCTGTTCTTTTGAGGGAACATTTACAATGTTTGTACCTTGATGAACAAAAATGTTCCTGCATAGAACCTTTATTTCTTTTTTTTTGCTTTTTTTACCCGATTTTCTCCCCATTTTGGTCGTTTCCGAATGGAATTGGAACTGAAAATGCCTAGTACCTTTATTTCTAACAGTGTACAGATATATGTGGATTGGGGAGAATCGAAACTTTAATATGCTAAATAAAAGTCTTTCATTAAAATAAAGTCAAAGCAGAATTCAGTTTTCCACGTTACGCAAGGCCTCAGAGTTGGGTCAGTGTGACCTGGGCTTTGGGGCAGCCGCAGTTTCCTCTATCTGATTTCATTTCCAAACACCTGATTCCATTCCAGCACCTGCTCAACTCAATAGAGGCCAAACTACTTCATTCAGGGCCGTGATTGGGTAAATCAGGCGCTTCATTGGCAGACTAAAGCAGAAGATTGCCAGAGCAGACCTATTCCCTCTCCAACTATCCTTTCGCATCAGCACAGTGTTAATGGGGGTGTTTACCACTCAAACTCTATTAAACTATCAAAATGAAGAATCCCTGGAGGGGATGGGCCTGGAGAGTCAATAATGAGATTACTCATTAGACCTCTCTGACTCTACATGCAAACTGGGCGAGGGGGCCGCTGGTCCTCGCGGCAGCGTTGGGCCGGTGTGATTTAAAACACCATTATTCAGCCTGCTGGCTAAATGAATCCACAGGCAGGCAAGAATGGCTATTGATTGTGTGGTGACCAGAGTTTTTAATATCAGTGGCTGGGATGAAGAGATTTTAAGTGGCAGAGCGTCAGAGAAAGATGATCAAACAGAACCACAGACGATAAGGAAACGAGAGACAGGCAGTCTAGTTTACGTAATGGGCCATTATCTGGCCTTGCTCTGCTAACAGTGGTCTTCTTGTGGTCTACAGTTGACCACGGAGAGTAAGAGATGGTCAGAGTGCTTGCGTTTGTCTCACTGAACTGGGAGTAGTTGGTTTGTCGATGTCAGAGTGGGAAATATTTGTCAGACTCTGAGGAAACTCGATCATTAGGTCAGTCGGATTTGGACGTTACTGGACAAATGTGTGTCCAAAAACAGGCCGCAGGTTCACGTTCTTACTGCCTGCTTCCCACCGTGCAGTGCTTTAGTTCTGCTCCCTACTTTCATTACCGCGGCCTCCGTGGATATACATGCCGAGATGCCGCGGTGCCTGTTCTTCTCCATGTGAGGCGGTACGTCTGGGCGTCCACCATGTTGGAGAGGTCAAGATCCGCTTGTGAACCGATTCACTTGCATTGAGCGACGAAGAGTCTCAGGATGAAATCGGCCACAGCTTCCTTACTACTCAACCCATTTTCACCAAATTCGCTTTGTTATAATCCTCAGACTCAGATTAATCCAGGCATTCTTTAATAACCGATCGTGCTAATTAGCCGTCTGGACCAGAAGGAAAGTATTCAGAACATCAGCAAATCCATCAACGTGTGAATCACCTCTAATATTAATACACATAGAAATAAAACAAACCCCCCCCCAAAACACAGCAAGCAGGACGAAGCTAAAGTTACCTATTCGCCAGCGTCCTGTTCAAATTTTTCCATTCCACCTTAAATGGTGCAGCAGTGGCTTTCTGCCAGAAGCTGCACCATTTAAGGTGGAACGGGAAAATCTGAACAAGAATTAATAAGAACAATTAATAAGAAGCTGACTTCAGGTTTGTGTAAGAAGGCACCAATGATAGTCTATTATGAGGATCTACATGGATGAAGGAGTGGTACAACTTACCTACAAAGCAGTAACCATCATCTACATAAAGATCCTCTGGATAGACTGTTAAATGAAATCAGCTTAATATAAAACCAGAGGAAAAACAATCACATCAGCAGGTTCTCTGGGCCTCGCCAACCACACCGCCATATCTACAAATAGACATCACACAGACATGAGCCTGGATCTGATGCACATTAGAAGCGTTTGGTAACAGCAGTCGGCACCTGTAGCTCAGTACACAGGCTGATGGCCATTACGGAATATCCCCGAGCACGTCCAGCAGCAGGAGTTCAGGCTTTCTAACTTTAGAAATGGTCACTAACAAGGCGCTCTTACGACAGAACCAGGGAGGAACAAGTACAAGATGGCATTATAGTGTTTAACCCTTACAGGCAGGCAGTTTTACAGTGGTGCTATAAAATGTCATCAAATTTTCACACAAGTCCTAATAAGAAATGAAGAAAACCAAATTAAACAAAAGACAAAAAATTATTAGACTTGGTCGTTTACTTATTGAGAAAAATGACCCACTATTACATTCCTGTGTATGGGAAAAGTACGTGAATCTTTAGGATTAGCAGATCATTTGAAGGTGAAATTAGAGTCAGATGTTTTCAATCAATGGGATGACAATCAGGTGGATGAGACCAAAGTAGATGTTTTTGGTTTAAATAATAAGCGTCATGTTTGGAGAAAGGAAAACACTGCATTCCAGCATAAAAAACGCATTTCTGTGAAACATGGTGGTGGTAGTATCATGATTTGGGGCTGTTTTGCTGCATCTGGGCTGGGCGGCTTACCATCACTGATGGAACAACGAGCTCTGAATTAAACCAGAACGTTCTAAAGGAAAACGTCAGGACGTCTGTGATCCCCTTGTCACAGTTATTATCGCACCAGATGCTGAAAGCAAAGCTTCACATACTTTTGCCACTCACAGGTATTTAATATTGGATCATCTTCCTCAATACATAAACGACCAAGACTAAGGTTTTTGTGTCATTTGTTTAATTTGGTTCTCTTTATCTACTATTAGAACTTCTGTGAAAATCTGATGAAGTTTTAGGTCAAATTATTGAAGAAATATAGCAAATTCTGAAGGGTTCACAAACTTTCAAGCACGACTGTATATGTAACTTTATATGAATTATTTCTGGTATGAGTGGATCAGACTCGTACAGTGTTATTAAACACTGTGTCCACTCACTGTCCACTCTATTAGACACTCCTACCTTGTCGGTCCACCTTGTATATGTAAAGTCAGAGATGACAGCTCATCTGCTGCTGTACAGTTTGTGTTGGTCATCCTCTAGACCTTCATCAGTGGTCACAGGACGCTGCCCACAGGACGCTGCCCACAGGACGCTGCCCACAGGACGCTGCTGGCTGGATATTTTTGGTTGGTGGATGATTCTCAGTCCAGCAGCGACACTGAGGTGTTTAAAAACTCCAGCAGCCCTGCTGTGTCTGATCCACTCAGACCAGCGCAACAACACACCACCACCACATCAGTGTCACTGCAGTGCTGAGAATGACCCACCACCCAAACAGTACCTGCTCTGTGAGGGTCCATGGGGGTCCTGACCACTGAAGAACAGGGTAACAGAGTATCAGAGAAACAGATGGACTACAGTCTGTAACTGCAGAACAAGTGGAGCTGATAAAGTGGACAATGACCACAGAAACAAGGAGGTGGTCATCATGTCACGCCTGATGGGTGTATGTGTAATTAACTATGTAATTATTTACATTCTGTATCTTCAGCATTGAAAACTATTAAAAAATCAGGTTTGATAAAAAAGGAGCACGTGAATATTTCAGCGTATACATTCTCATGTACCGATGTTCTCATTGCAGGAGGCGTATAGGAACCCCTGGGACTCTCATTAGCTCGGTTCTTCTTCAGTGAGCTCTGGACAGCTGTCCTTTCGTCCAGAGCAGGGAGGGCTTCTGCATCCCCAGTGCCTCCGTCCTCTCTCCAGCTGGCTGGCACCATCCTCGACCTTCACAGCATTCCACGAAGAGGTCTAACGTGGAAGACCTTCAAAACGGTGGAACACCTGCTGTGCTAATTGACTTAGTATGAATTAGCTCATTATCAGGGTCCACTGCTCACACTGTAATCTAACAGACTCAGGCTTCGGCGGTGAAGGTTAACTGTGCTGGAGCAGAGCTCCTTACAGCAGTCAGGGATCAGCCGGGATCGGAATGGCCTAATATTCCATCTATTCCTATTCCTGGATAGTCCACACTGTGATCTTATGACATAAACAGTCAATTATTCATGACATAATTGAGTCCACAGAGTCTCGCTGGTGAGACACGTTTTTGATACAAAACAACGCCTGAATGACTTAATTATCTTGCGCCCATGCCTTACTAAGTAGTGCCCATGACTTAACTATAACAACTTCACCATCTCATTCCTATGCCTTAATGAATCATGACCACCGTTTAACTATTACAATCTTAACTATCTCACTCTCCCGATTAAGTCATGGGCACTGCTTTACTAACTTGTTCCCACGCTTTACTAAGTGGTGAACACAACTCAACTATAATAACATAACTATGTCGTTCCCATGCCTTAATAAGTTGTGGCCACCATTTAACTATAGCAATGCAACTATCTCGTTCTCCCAACTTACCAAGTCTTGGGCACTGCTTGACTAACTTGTTCCCAAGCCTTACTAAGTGGTGGATCTGATTTAACTATAACAACATAACTATGTTGTTCCCATGCCTTAATAAGTTTTGGGCACCATTTAACTATAACAGTGTAACTATCTCGTTCTCGTAACTTACTAAGTCATGGGCACTGCTTGAATAACTTCTTTCCATGCCTTCCTAAGTGGTGAACATGACTTAACTATAACAACATAACTATCTTATTCTCCAGACTTGTTAAGTTGTGGCCACCATTTTACTATAACAGTGTAACTATCTCGTTCACATGATTTGTAGTTGTGGCCACTACTTAACTAACTTGTTCCACACCTTGCTAAATCATGACCACTACCTTACTAACTTGTTCCCATGGCTTAGTAAGTGTTGGACACACCTTACCTACGTATTATTTTTTTTTCTCATGCCATACTAAGCGGTGGCCACAATTTAACTATAACAACTCTCTTTCTTTACTAAGCCATAGCCACCACTTAACTACAACAAGCTATCTTGTACCCTCATTTTAACATCATAGCCACCACTTAACTACAACTTAGATATCTTGTTCCCACATCTTAATAAATCATAGCCAGCACTTAACCATAACATAACTGTCTTGTTCCCATGTCTTAATAAGTCACAGCCACCACTTAACTATAACAACTTAACTACCTTGTTCCCACGTCTTAATAAGTCATATCCACCACTTAACTGCAACATCTTAACTATTTTGTTTCCATGCCTTAATAAATTATAGCCACCACTTAACCATAATATAACTGTCTTGTTCCCATGTCTTAATAAGTCATAGCCACCACTTAACTATAACAAGTTAACCATCTCGTTCCCACGTCTTAATACTTCATAGCCACCACTTAACTACAATTTAACAATATTGTTCCCATATCTTAATAAGTCATAGCCACCACTTAACTACAACAAGCTATCTTGTACCCTCATTTTAACATCATAGCCACCACTTAACTACAACTTAGATATCTTGTTCCCACATCTTAATAAATCATAGCCAGCACTTAACCATAACATAACTGTCTTGTTCCCATGTCTTAATACTTCATAGCCACCACTTAACTACAATTTAACAATATTGTTCCCATATCTTAATAAGTCACAGCCACCACTTAACTATAACAACTTAACTACCTTGTTCCCTCGTCTTAATAAGTCATATCCACCACTTAACTGCAACAACTTAACTATTTTGTTTCCATGCCTTAATAAATCATAGCCACCACTTAACCATAATATAACTGTCTTGTTCCCATGTCTTAATAAGTCATAGCCACCACTTAACTATAACAAGTTAACTATCTCATTCCCACGTCTTAATATGTCATAGCCACCACTTAACTACAATTTAATAATATTTTTCCCATATCTTAGTATGTCACAGCCACCACTTACTATAACAACTATCTTGTTCCCACGCCATCATAAGTCATATCCAGCACTTAACTACAACAACTTATCAGTGTTGTTTCCACATCTTAATAAGTCATAGCCACCACTTAACTACAACAAGCTAACTATCTTATACCCACGTCTTAATAAGTCATAGCCACCACTTAACTACAACAAGCTAACTATCTTATACCCACGTCTTAATAAGTCATAGCCACCACTTACTATAACAACTTAACTATCCTGTTCTCACACCTTAATAAGTCATAGCCACCACTTAACTACAAAAACTTAACTATTTTGTTCCCACATGTTACTAAGTTGTGGCCTCAATGTAAATAACTTCTTAGTCTTAGTCAGTTGTTGCTATGCATTAAGGGCATTGAGAAGTGATGTCACCAGTGAGGCTGCGTATGTACACATCAATCTGCTGTGGCCTCTTTGTGCTAAATCTCCCCAGAAAAGTGAGCTGGGAACGTTTTTAAGTGCTCTGGGGACGTCAAGACTGCAAGACTGCAAACTGTAGCGTCTGCAAAGAGGAGTTCAGAGGAGGAGCTGAGGATTTTTGGCGTTTCTTGCATGTTGCTCTCAACAGAAAAGCCTCAGCCAAGAAATGTGGCTATTCGTCTGTAAAGAAACTCTGGGATGGGCACGGTCAACCTGACGCATCCTAGATCGACATTACCCAGCCTCCGGCCTCAGAGGGAGTCTGAAAAGACAGAAGGCAATTCTCAATTCTGTGATACAGGAGCACTTTTCGTTACCAACCCTCAGTTGGGCTTATTCAATTGGCCAAAAGGAGCAGAAAATTAGCCGAGGAATTGGTGAAGGTAACCAGGACATTCGGTGCTGAAATTCCAGAGAAAACATGTCTGTGTTGTCCTTCAGGAGATAATCGAGTGCCTCAAACCCGGGAGAGTCTGGATCTACCACAGAGGAGCAGGCCTGTTCTTTATAACATCAAAACAGACTTCGAAATGCGACGCCTCTTCAAAACACAATGCGTCAGCAAAATATGAAACTTCTGAACAAAGCTTTAGTCCCTAAACCACTAACGCTGCACAGACTACTTTACTGAAGTAACTACACGCTGGTCATTTATTTCATCTCCAGGTCAATCAAGCTCCGCTGTTGCTTAACTCCCTGACCATGCTTTCCACTGTGAGAAGACCACTCAGCGCTGTGGGTCTGAAAGGAGGTGTAGCTGATCAAGAAGAACCTCACTGAGAAAAGGAGACGGACACATCAAACGAAGAAGCTGAACGATGGACTGACCACCCCAGAGTCCAGACCTCGACACCACTGAATGGGTTTGATTACTTCAGAAAATCATCAACCAGCTGCTCAGACTGAGCTTTGGAGGCGTGTCTGCAGGTTCTTTGAGGAGCTGAAAGTGAGTCTCCTTAAAAGAGCGGGACCTGCGCTAATAACGAAAGTTGGACACTCTACATACAGAAAATTTTGATTTTATATTTGGCATATAAAACTAGCAAGTTCTACTTCATAGACCTTCACATACAGAAGATATTCAGACTTATACAACAGTTAGTTCCGGCCACGCAAGCTGATTGGTTGAAAAGCGTTCTAACCATGCTGTATCACTCTGCTGAGATATCGTTGCTAAGCAACGGCTTTGACGGCTGTAGGAGACGCTCAAAGCACTGGAATGTTTTACTTCTTACTTTGTCACAAACAGAAAACACACTCTTAATATCACATTTGACCGACAGCCGATTTGCTCCGACTCTGAAGACGAGACGGCACTAAATTCCCAAACTTGGGAATTTAGTGTAAGGAGCTGGAGAACGAACTGCCGGCTGAGCAGCGAGTGGGCGGAGCTTGTTACTCTGACGAGCAGCTCGTTAAGGAGCTATAATTAGGAGGAAGGAGCTGAACATTAAAACATATTAAACGCCGCGTTCACGGCCAGTTTATTCATTTCTTACTGTATTTATTTACCTGCTGTATTAAAGCAGTAGAGCACTCGAGGAGGGAGTTATCACCAGTAACATCACGGCTGTGATGATCTACGGCCACCAGATCACAGCCGGGATAACACACTCCCTCTGTGTTCTTATTGTATTGCACTACTTTATGCTTGACTTTTATCTGCAAAAATAAAGAATAATAATTCTGAAGGAAGTGTATTAGTACTTGCATGAGTATTGGACACCCCACTTCCTTAATGAAAATATGCCCGGATTTTTACTTGATTTCTTTGTTTCCTTTGGTAACCTAAAGAAACCATGCATAGGAGGATGTGTAAGGGCCCTTCAACTTAGCCCTGAGGAACACCAACTATGAAAAAAGGTTTGTGTCCACTTCCATGAAAGCAGGAGCCGTTCCAGGCTCCTCAGCTGAGTGAACACAAAGCTCTGAGCCGTGAGGAGGAGAATTTTGAAACATCTGAAAAATTCACCCGCCGTCCTTTGGATGATTCAGCACTCATTAAAGGATCATTAGACCAAATGCTGTTAATGTGCAATTTCAACGATTTATGGCTCTCTGAACTGTATTCCTCCCAATCAATTTTCTCCTTGATGGCAATAAAACTGGCGGAAAAGGGCTTTGAAATAAAAGTTATTAATAATCCCTGCCGTAACCATGGTTATCTACCCCTGTGCATGGCCAAAAACAACAATAAAAAGGGGAGTTATCGAGAGCGGGGGCCCCCAACTGCACAGTCGATCTGCACAGGGAGTTAAAAATCCATTAATAAAACAGCAAATAAAAAAAATAAATAAAAAACAGACTCAATGAGGAGGAGATGAACTTTCATTGAGGCTTTAGAAAAAGAAGAGATACAATTAAAAGAGAATGCCAAGAAGAGCGTGAGAGGGAGATTGAAGAGGAAAACAGGACCTGCTTTTGTGGAAGAACAGATGGACGAATAGAAAGGTTTCAGTATCTCGTTAAGAACGAAGGGCTGTCCAACAGGAAAGTAACAGCTCTTCTTCTATTGTACGTAGCTGACCATTAAATTAAATGATCTGCTTAAGTGAGAAATCCAGCTGTCAGAAACCGATAAGGGTGCAGGATGGAAAACCCAACGTGTGGAGACAACGCTTCCCCATCTGCACGCTCAACGGGCTCTGTGCTGGGTGAAACCTTCAGACTGCCTTTTGCCTGAGTCTACATAGAACATAGAACCTTCTATCTATCTGTCTGTCTATCTATCTGTCTGTCTATCTATCTATCTATCTCTCTGTCTGTCTGTATATCTATCTATCTACCTGTCTATCTATCTATCTATCTATCTATCTATCTATCTATCTATCTATCTATCTATCTATCTATCTGTCTGTCTGTATATCTATCTATCTATCTATCTATCTATCTATCTATCTATCTATCTATCTCTCTCTCTCTCTCTGTCTGTCTGTCTGTCTATCTGTCTGTCTGTCTGTCTATATATCTATCTATCTATCAATCTATCTATCTATCTATCTTTCTGTCTATCTATCTATCTATCTATCTATCTATCTATATGTCTGTCTGTCTGTCTGTCTGTCTATATATCTATCTATCTATCTATCTATCTATCTATCTTTCTGTCTATCTATCTATCTATCTATCTATCTGTCTGTCTGTCTGTCTGTCTGTCTATATATCTATCTATCAATCTATCTATCTATCTTTCTGTCTATCTATCTATCTATCTATCTATCTATCTATCTGTCTGTCTGTCTGTATATCTATCTATCAATCTATCTATCTTTCTGTCTATCTATCTATCTATCTATCTATCTATCTATCTATCTATCTATCTATCTTTCTGTCTGTCTGTCTGTCTGTCTATATATCTATCTATCAATCTATCTATCTATCTTTCTGTCTATCTATCTATCTATCTATCTATCTATCTATCTTTCTGTCTGTCTATCTATCTATCTATCTGTCTGTCTGTCTGTCTGTCTGTCTGTCTGTATATCTATCTATCTATCTTTCTGTCTGTCTGTCTGTCTGTCTATCTATCTATCTATCTATCTATCTATCTATCTATCTATCTATCTGTCTGTCTGTCTGTCTGTCTGTCTGTCTGTCTGTCTGTCTGTCTGCCATGTGATGGACTGGCAACCTGTCCAGGATGTATCCTGCCTTCCGCCTGATAAACCAGAAGGAGGAGCGGCTTAGAAGATGCGTGCATTTCTTTGTGAATTACAGAAGAAAAGGTTTTTGGATTCTACTCATCTGGAAGGTTCCAGTTTTACTTTGTTCATCAAAGGGACCAAGCAATGCGAGAAACTGCCAACCTTCGCTTGCTGACACTGCCAAGGTCATTCGTACTCGCTCTACTGCAGGCCGCTGCGTGAGCTACAATTTCAAGGATTTTTCATACATACATCAGTAAAGAGAGCACACCGGCAGCCCAGCAGCTCAGAAGGCTTCTACGGTTGCTGGACTCTAGAAAAGAGCAAAAAGCTCAAGCAGAACCAAAAGAAAATTTCCCAAGATGGGAACAGAGAGAGGCTTGAGCGCTTCTGGCAGCCCGATCATTAAAGTTCCCCTTGATAACGCCGCAGCATCTTCAGGCAGTTTTTTCCAAAACTGCTCCATCCTGAAGGAGCGTCAAAGCCAGGCCTCCATATTCTGACGTGACAGCATGCAGGTTTTTCTGACTTTAATCACTGACGCTGCAGTCTAGAACAGCAGGGTTCCTGACAGAACACAGCCAAACACGACAGAACCCCTCAAACCAGCCTCAAATGAGCAGACAAGAGAGAGAGAGAGAGAAAGAGACTGAGGACTCAAAAACAGTGTCATTGCAGACACACTGTGCTAAAGGCCTCAGAGAAGAGAGCAGCTGGAAGATTGATGATGAGTCCATTAACATGAAATGATATTGAGGAGGCGATTACTTTAAATGCCACCTATGGATTTTAGTAACTCTCACCAGACCACCACAGTGCTGAGAATATACAGATAAAACAATAATAATATTTTCCAAAATATTAAACATAATGTCAGCAATAAGAGGCACTAATAACTCATTAAGCCAAGTTTCTGTTATTGTAACAAATACAGATTATACCAGCCAGCGTGGAGCTCTTACTTAAGCAATAAGCCGTACATTACTGTGATGTTATCATGGGGAAGGGTGTTATTGGCACGATGTAACGCAGAGTAAAACTAATGGGTTAAAATGCACAGCCTTGAGTGGCTTATATCGATTTTTTAAAACGGCAGACCACAAAAAAACATAAGAATTACACACATTTTCAGTAAATAATTTAAGTTATTATAAATAATGTAGCTCTTTTAGAGTATGACCAAACAACCACAGACTGCTGAAAGTGGAGAATGTCCAGTCGCACATCGCTGTATATTTACAGCCTTTTCATGTACTTTTAGACTTTTCGTCGTATAACAATGAACATATAACAACGCAGCACTGTTCAATGCAACACCCATTGCTTTATAAGGACTTTTTGGTCACTAAATCAGCGCCACAACGACTATGCTCATTTCCATCAGCGCCTTTTTGCCATTTCCAGCCTTATTTAGCTCCAAGCAAAAGGTGCCCCTGTTCTCAGGCTGGGGCTGATGCCTGAACGGTTCCCTGCTCCCTACATAGTGCGCTAGGTAGGAATTTAAATGCTGGATCCTGCAGCCCAACAGAGCACACTAGTGCTAAACAACAGTCATTTGGGATTCAGCCACATCCATACTGGATAAACCAGTCTGCTATTTGGCTGTAGAGGCTAGATTTTCTAAACTTTCATCACTCGCACACTATTTAGGGAGCACGGAGCCGTTTGGGACTCAGCCTGGGTTTGACGCTTCTGACTGAAAAAGACACATTAGATCAGGTGACTTTCTTTAGACTTTTACACCGTCGTTTTTCAGTGAATCATATTGTGAGTCCTTCAATTCAAGCCTGTGATATTAATGTTGGAGTTTTTTAGCATGTTTGCTCTCTTTTAGCCTGTTAGTTAGCGGACCAGCCTAGTTCTAGTTAAGAAAATAAGTTGTCAGCCTCTCCCGTTTAAACAGAACCGGGTTCTTAGTCCATGCGAGCAGCATAAGAGTCAAAGGTTATTCAGTTAACAACAGAAGGTGGCGCCGTAAAACAGTCCAGCTGCTGTGAGGTGGTCATAGGTGCATGTACGTCAAGTGTTGTACCACGGCTTGGAACGCGGCTTAGCCAATCAGATTTTAGGACCAGAACTACTTGTTTTATAAACAGGGTTATAACTAATCTGTTTCTTACGGAGCCCCGCTGGTGACATCCTGTATAAATAAAAATAATGCATGACTTAATAAGGTGTGGGAACGAGATCCTAACACGTGGCCACGACTTAGTAAGGCATGGGAACAAGGTCACGGCCTACTAAGGCCGTGGGTATTCATTAGAAACTTGTTCCCATGCTAAACTAAGTCATGGCCACGACTTAATCATCTCATTCCAACGCCTTAATAAGTCATACACATTATTTTTACTTTTATTTATGCAAGATGTCCCCAGCAGGGCTCTGTAGTTTCTATCAGTTAGAACGACGTAGTCATTAGATTTATTTTTTTGGTCATTCCCAAAACGTTTTTGGTAAATGATCATTGCTGTGTTGTTGTGGCTTTTAGACCACTCTCTCCTCGTCAGTGAACGCCTTTACTCTCTCTTTGGTCTCGAGCTTGATGGGTCCATTATCTCTCTGTGCTTTTACACCCCGAGCCTCACGAGCGAGGAGCTGACGCTCCCGTGCAGATTGTGTGATGCAGCTTTAGTAAATATAAATATGAAGTATAATACAATATAAATAATATATTATTATTATTATACATATTATATATAATATAAAATATAAAGCAAGACTAGATCTCAGTATTCCTGCTGAAATAACATGTGCGAAGTGTATATCGCTGCTGTCGGAACAAAACCTCGTATCTCCAACATAGTAGCTTTACAGTGGAAGGAAAACCATAGTTTACTTTCAATGTAAGTCAATGGAACCAGAAGTCATTTTTGGCCAATTATTTTGGTCCATACTTCATGATATTTACATACAATATAAAGGCCAACATGCATTTTCAAATTATGTCAAACTGAAAATCAACAAAAATGGAGATTTTCTATACATATATCAATGCATACACTCACTGGCCACTTTATTAGGTTCAGTTCAGTTGCTTGTTAACACAAATAGCTAATCAGCCAATCACACGGCCACAGCTCAGTGCATTTAGGCATGTAGAGGTGGTCAAGACGACTTGCTGAAGTGCAGGCCGAGCATCAGAACGGGGAAGAAAGGGGATTTAAGGGGCTTTGAACGTGGCGTGGTTGTTGGTGCCAGACGGGCTGGTCTGAGTATTTCAGAAACTGCTGATCTGCTGGGATTTTCACGCACAACCATCTCTAGGGTTTACAGAGAACGGTCCGAAAAAGAGGAAATATCCAGTCAGCGGTCAGTTGTGTGGACGAAAATGCCTTGTTGATGTGAGAGGTCAGAGGAGAACGGGCAGACTGGTTCCAGATGATAGAAAGACAACAGGAACTCAAATAACCAACCAGAATCTCTGAGGAACGCTTCCAACACCTTGTTGAAAGTGTACCATGAAGAATTAAAGCAGTTCTGAAGGCAAAAGGGGGTCCAACCTTTTACTAGCAAGATGTACCTAATATAGTGGCCAGTGAGTGTACATATATAGCTAAATATATACAAAATCACCGTAGGGGAGGTGTTATTTTTCATTTCAGAGCAGTGGTGACCAGTTGGATCCCACTGTTTTGGGGTAAATGTGTCCCAAAGTCTGTAAATCAGTGTGGAACTGATTGTAACTACCAAAACACAGATTTGCAACAATTAAGCAATTTGTGTTTGGTGTTTTAATGCAAATCTGATGATTTTATATGTGAACATCTACTCAGAGCTGGGTTTGCTGGTCATGTACTGGCTGCGGTTTGGAGCTCAAAATAAGCTATAACAGTCACTACCGAAACAGTCACTACCAAAACAGTCACTACTGAAACAGTCACTACTGAAACAGTCACTACCGAAACAGTCAGTACAGAAACAGTCAGTACCGAAACAGTCACTACTGAAACAGTCACTACTGAAACAGTCACTACCGAAACAGTCACTACCGAAACAGTCACTACCGAAACAGTCACTACCGAAACATTTGGCAGTTTCAGCAGCGTTATGATTGTTTTGGTAATGACAAAATGGAATATTCAAAAATTTGTTTCAATAAAATCAAAAGCAAAGCAAAAGCATTTTAGTCTAAAGTCAGGTAAATGTCCCCAATGTGTTTTCAGCTCTGACTTAGAACCAGTTTTTCAGTTTTTGACATAATTTGAAAAGGTCTGTTGTCCTTTACCTTGTGTGTAAATTCTATGATGATTGGACAAAAACAAACGGACTAAAATGACTTCGAAATACCGTCTGGTTCCATTGACTTACATTGAAAGAAAAGTGGGTTTTTTCCTTCTCCTGTAAAGTTACCGATTCGGAGATACGAGGTTTTGTTCGGACAACAGCGATATACACTTTGTATCGTTGGTGCCAATTCAAGGTGGGAGAGTAATAATAAGGGTGGATCATGTTTTAATGATCTACACTATAAAACTTCCATGTTTTCATTCCCTGTTAATAATATCGTTTGTTTTTATGTTTTAATGTTGACTTGTTTTCCTAGTTTGTAAGGAAAGTTAAGACAAGATAATCCTTTATTAGTCCCACAACAGGGAAATGATGGTGAAAAATATGGTGCTAGTTTTTTATTGTACAACCTCTCGGTGTTGTACCCCCAATCTGTCAGACCACATCTGCACCCCAGATACAAGCATACACTAGTCTACGGCACGCAAACAGCACTGAGCAAGCCCAAACCACAGGGTTCCTATGGGATCTGACTGTCGTCCAGGCTTACGGCACATTTCTCGGAATCACTAGGAGTGAAATTCAGCTGTGAAAGGCACCTCATGGGCTGTCCTGCTGTCAGGAAGATGAGAGGAGCACTGAATCTGCATTGCTCAAACCTGACAAAACACTGCATGATGAAACGCAACCAGCGGCAGACACGACTAAAATAAAGAAGGTAAAGTACCACCGTCAGGCTTTGTACTCATCCCAGGAGTTTGGTCACCTGCAACTTCCCAAACTTTGCCTATGAGTAATTCAGGAACTGAGCTGGGTGTAAAATGGAGCAGGTAACCAGCGAATGATTTCCGAGGAGGATTCCAAGAAAAAGACCCACAGAACTGACCACTGGTGGACCATTAACAACCACACCTCACATATACAGAGTGATGGCAGCACATTGTATACTGCAGTGTGAATCCTCTGTTGCACAATGTTGCCTCAGGGCAACAACCCTAGTCCTGAACTACTCCCTGCCCACCCTGCACATTTTAATTTTTTTTCTGCCCTAAAACACCCAGAACAACTCTGGAAGGGCTGGTTAATGAGATAATTTGTTGGGTCAGGAGTGCTGAGCGCAGGTGAAACACTAAAACATGCAGGGCAGCTCAGGGGGTAACTCCAGGACCAGGGCTGTTGCCTCAGGGTAACAAACCCATTTCTCAAATTTTACGATGATGTGATACACATTTACTATTAGAATCCTGATTACTTAGAAACGACTGGACTCTTTGATGTTTTATTAAAGGTCTAACTCTTATTTGTGGTTTAAATGATTGTTTGGTTTGCCAGAAAACAAGAAATCTTCACAATGTTCGCAATGTGAGATTCTGGATTCAGAGATTACACACTGTGTAACTACTCACTCAAGCTGAATGTAACTGAATGCAACAGCATCAGGTTCAGCCTTCTGCTCTGACATCTCCGGGTGGAAGGGTTCACCTTGCAGGACTTGCTGTTTGCAGTGTGTGGTCAGTGTGGGAAACCCAGGACCTGCTGACAACAACATCTACACTGATCCAATCAGGGACAGATGCCAAGTTCACCACATTCACCAAGTACAAAATAACCTGATAACTGCAGAAAATGAGATTTTTGTTCCAGGAACTGAAGCAATCTGATAATGCAGATGTTCCAGCTCTACACGAGGCAGATTTCTTACACAACACATCACTGCCTCATCACTTGTCTCATATCTCCAAAATGGTAACTTTACAGGAGGGAAACACCTGCTTTACTTTTAATGTAAGTCAATGGAACCAGACTTTTCACCAAGTCATTTTGGGCCATTTTTGGGACATTTTCAAATTGTGAAAGACTGAAAAAGACCTAAAAGAGAGATACGAGGTTTTGTTCCACCAGCAGCGACATATATCTCTAGCCTATCTCAGATTTTACCATCTGAATTGCACTTTGCGAGTTCGAGTCATGCCTTTGACATGTGGTGGTAGTGAAGGAAGACTGGTTGAAGGAAGGGAGAGACCTCTGAGAACCTGAGCTGGGCTTCTTTGCAGCTTCTGGTTGTCGCTAGAAGGCCGAACCCCCCCTTAGAAGTGAGGTAGGACTTTCATATGACTGAGGAACAAGGAGGAGACGGGGAGATGGTGGGACTGTGAGAACTTGGACACAGGAGACAGAAGGTGATGCCTTTAGATTGGAAGGAGGGGCTTCAGGCATGTTCCTGATCCCAAGCCTCAGTTATTCTATAACTCCAGTTGATGCTTAAAAATGAAAGATAGCAGAATAACAGCACACTGAATAACTCAATCAGGTACAACGTGTTGTCTTCATCGGATTTCCTCTGATAAGATAAATCATAGTATGCTATATAACAGTAGTCCAGGGGGTGGCAAACCAAATTTAAAGAAGAGCCGTTTTGTCCTTTCAGCGAAAATCAAACCACTTTGGGAGCCACAACATTTTATCTCCGTTTTATCTTGGCTGTTAATCTGTCTGAGTACACACTGATGACCTAGTATAGACTAAAATATACAATATAAACGAAAGCGCAAAAACGACTTTGCTCTGCTTTAAGCTTCAGCTCAGCTATCGCTGCTTTTCTCGCATCTCTGGCAGGAAACTTTCCCCAAAAGTAGAGCAGTTTCTTGTAAAATGTCTCCCAACGTTTAATCTTTTACTAAGCCCAAGTCGCTTCTCATTTGTCAGCTTCTTGTTTGAATTTTCCCGTTCCACCTTAAACGGTGTCCGAGGTGCCAGAATGTAACTGCTGCACAATTTAAGGTGGAACGGGAAAATTCGAACAAGAAGCTGGTGAATGAGAAGTGACCAGCCGTCTGCGCTGATCTTCAGGGTTAAAGGGTGAATCAGCAGTTGTACATTAACTCCAGCGTTTAAGTCCGTTGAGTGTTAAACGGTGTTGAACGATCAGTGGAACGATTTTACTCTCAAATTCTGGTTCTGCTGTGGAGCCTTAACAGGGCAGTAAAAGAGCCACATGTTTCCGACCGCTGACCTAGAACAATCCAGTGACCACCAGAATCAGAACATTATGATTATCACATAACAAGAAAAGTTTGTGAAAGAACTTTAAGCTGGCTTAACAAAGCCAGCCAATAATGCTTAATTAATAATTAGAAAAGTGCATCTCCTGAAGACTAATTGCGCAGTTATTGGAGGTTATTGCAAGTGGTTGCTATGGTACCTCAGGTGGTTGCAAGGCAGTTGATACAGTATTCAAGGCAGTTGCTAAAGTAAAAACGCCAACTGAAGTCATGCCTTGGAAGAATGAATGGCAGTCCCCAAAGATGTGTTTGGAGAAAAAAAAGGAGCAGCATTTGATGAAGGGAACACCTTGCCAACTGTTAAGCATGGAGGTGGATCTGTTACGCTTTGGGGTTGTGTGGTAGCAAATGGCACACTAAACACTGCATAGGTGGAAGGAAGAATGGATTCCACCAAATCTCAGAAAATTTCCAAAGCAAACCATAAACTGCGAAGCTGAAGTGAATCTACCACGCGCTACTTCAAGGCATCCAAGCTGAAGCTTTAGGAACGGCCCTCATAGAACATCACTGAACATCTGTGGGTGAAAATTCCTGAATGAAGAGCAGAAAGCTGGTTACAAAGAGCTTCAGCTGACATTCTTTATTATCACCACGTTCATTGCTATGGGTCGGATTGCAAGGGAGAATCTTCAACGTGTGTTGCAAAGTTTCTCAGACAATGATGTCACCAAGAAAGCAGGGGAACTACCCGCCTGTCTGCCCGACACAAGTCAGTGAAACTCATTTAAAAGCTGGACAAGGCTGGGAGCTCCAAATTGATGCGTTGATGCATCCCCTGTATTATGGCATATTGACTTCCATGCATTTACCAAGAGCCGAAGCCCAGCAAATTTCAGATGTGAACGGCTGACCGTGCACGTCAAGTTTTCTTTTAAATACTTTGTGCATTAAGGCGAGGCATTTTCCCCTCACGACGAGAGGCAGTAAGTGTGTTGATGCGGGCCATTATTGAATATTCCTGAGAGCTAATGGATGCTGGGCTACTGAGAAATGAAGCAGTGACGCTCAGACTCGCACCAGCAGAGACACGCTCACCCTTCCAATGCAAACACGAACACATTTACTGTGATTGAACCATAACGGAGCGGCACAGAAAGGGGTTTCTGCCTCTATCACAACTACAGCATTGATCTTTTGCATACGGATGAGCTTGGTCAGCACGCCGAAGTATGACCGGAATCTGCTTTCATGCAAAACCAGACCATGTATATGTGACTTTCAGGAGTTTTCCAGTTGACAGATTGGAAGAGCCAGAGCCATATGGGTATAAAGCACCTCAAAAGCCCCTGAGCTGCATATAAGTATATAAAACCGCGTGTTTTTAAAAACACGTAAACATGCACAGCGCATGAAGAAAGCATTGAGGTCAGCTCAGTCATGAGGACAGCCTTCAACAAGTATCTTATGCCACAGAGGCAAGTTCTAAACCACCTAGACTGCAAAGAAAATGGTACAAAAGATCTTTAAGCAGTAATTGAAAATATATGACCAATTACCTTATATATATATATATATATATATATATATATATATATATATATATATATATATATAAACAGACTCTGTCGGAACAAAACCCTGCCTCTCCATTTTTTTCGAAACGAGGAGAAGAAGAGCAGGTTTTGTTCCGAAAGCAGCCCAAACGAATCGGAACCCTATATAAACTTAATCACTGGTCAACAAACACATCAGTGGTCAATCCAAATGTAGAGAAATTGGCTTACTATCCACAGGCGCTCCACTCTGGACAGCTTGCGTGTCTTCATGCTGGACGGCCGATGAGCGTGCGAGGCTGAAAACTGGACAGGGTCACGGACTGAAGATGGGTTTTTATGGAGCCTTTTAAGTGCACCTGATCCTGATCCTAACCACACGCTGAGACTCAGCAATCCGCCTGCCAGCAGCTCACATTAAGACTTAGCCACTCTGTGGGTGTGTGTGTGTGTGTGTGTGTGTGTGTGCGCTCATTTTGAGAACAACAATGGTCCTGGACTTCAAAAAACCGGAGAAAAAATAGAACTACAAAAGGAACAAAATGCCCCTGACTTGTTTTTTTCAACTGAAAGAGCAAAACCATTTATTTTTGGTTCCTGAGTTTAAGCTTAGGCTCAGACTTATTCTTATTATATACAAACACTTATACACGACACTTAGTGGACACATATGGATCATCCTCAGCGCTGCAGTAACACTGACATGGTGGTGCTGCGTTAGTGTGTGTTGCGCTGGTGCGAGTGGATCCAGCAGTGCTGCTGGAGTTTTTAAACACCTCAGTGTCGCTGCTGGACTGAGAACCAAAAATATCCAGCCAACAGCGTCCTGTGGGCAGCGTCCTGTGGGCAGCGTCCTGTGACCACTGATGAAGGACTAGAGGATGACCAACACAAATTGTGCAGCACATGAGCTGTTGTCTCTGACTTTACATCTACAAGGTGGACCGACAAGGTAGAAGTGTCTAATAGAGTGGACAGTGAATGGACACTGCTCCAGCGCAACACACACTAATACACCACCACCACGTCAGTGTTACTGCAGGGCTGAGAATGACCCACCACCCAAACAGTACCTGCTCTGTGAGGGTCCGTGGGGGTCCTGACCACTGAAGAACAGGGTAACAGAGTATCAGAGAAACAGATGGACTACAGTCTGTAACTGTAGAACTACAGAGTGCAGCTATACGGTCAGTGGAGCTGATAAAGTGGACAGTGAGAGTAGAAACGAGGAGGTTTTAATGTTATAGCTGTATATATAATAGTGTTTATCTGGTAGACCAGTGAATATACAGGCAGACGGAGTGTAAAATTGCTCCAATTTTATCAAAAAGTGGGTCACCCAGTCCGATATTGACCAATTCTCAGCTTCAAAATCACCATGAGAAGCACGTACAGCAACAATTTTCCAACTAAACGCCCTAAAACCGCTCCGCATCAAATTCCCCACATCATGTTACGTCCAGAATTCTTTTCAAATCAGAATACGGACATTTTCTGGATACCGTAGATCCAAAAGGTGGCCGGGAGAGCGGGGGGGCTTACATAACCGAGTGTGTGTAAGCGTACACCGTCTGTGTCCTGCACTGTAAAACAAATCCTGAAACTGACCTCCTTTCTCAAGTACCAGGGACGTCACACGGCGCTCCTGCTGCGGGCTCTGAGGAAACTCAACACTGCGGTGCAGGATCAGCCGCTGGGGCTTCAGGGGGGGGCTGTCAGTTCCAGATTAACACACAATATACAGCCATCACACACACATTCTGTTCCACCAGCGACAGCACTAAAGTCACTTACCAGCCCATTAGCCTCCATTCGCACTTCACTGAGTATCGGCATTACAAACCGCACTCGTAAACACAGCCGCATGCCACCACTTCCTCAGTGCACCGCCATTTAGACTCTCGTATGCAGGGACTTATAGAAGTGCTGTGCTTGGAAAACATCCTTAAATGACCACTTTGAGACTGAGGCAAAAATCTGACTCGCTGCAATTTGTATCTTTGATTTGTCTCACAAATTCGTCTATGCAAACAAGGAGATCGGAAGGTAAGTCACGTTTTCTCATGATCTAAACAATAATGAGCGCTTACTGGTGCAAACTTCAGTGAACATCCAGCAACAAAGGCAGCCTCGTGCCTCTTTTACACAGTGATAGGACCTTCTTAGTGCACAAAAAGCTCCCATTCATTTCTTTCTTTAATTGTTCCCCAATTTAGTCGTCTCCAATTCCACCCACTGCTTAGGACTCCCCTAATCACACAATGCTACCAATGCTAAGAGGGCGAAGACTAACGCAGGCGTCCTCTGAGACCTGAGAAGCCCGACAACGCATCTTTTCACACGACGTCACTGGACAGCCGAACCCACTCGGATGAAAGCGACGACCGCCACTTCTGTTATGTCAGTTAACAGACGCCTGTGCTGAGTGATGGGGGGGGGCCATCCTACCCACCCAGAAAGAGCGAGGCCAATTATGCTCTCGTGGACTCCCGGCTATGGACGGCTGCAGCATCACCAGGGATCGACCTCGCGATCTCCTGACGACAGGGCCAACGATTCGACGGTTACGCCACTCGGGAGCCCAAAATCTCCAATTCTACACGCTGATTCGTTTCACTTCCACCAATGTGGACATGGACGCCCCTTAAGGGCCGCAGTACACTCTTGCAGCTCTAACAGCTTCGACTCTTCTGGGAAGCTTCCTACAAGATTTTGGAGCGTGTGGGAATTTCTGCCCATTCATCCAGAAGAGCATCTGTGAGGTCAGACACTGATGTTGGACGAGAGGGTCTGGCTCACAATCTCCGCTCTAGTTCATCCCAAAGGTGTTGGATGGGGTTGAGGTCAGGGTTCTGTGAGGGCCAGTCAAGTTCTCCCACACCAAACTCACCCAGTCAGGCCTTTATGGAGCTGCTTTGGTCACTGGGGCTCCGTCATGCTGGTACAGAAAAGGTTCTTCCCCAAACGGTTCCCACAAATTTGGAAGGGTACAGTTGTCCAAAATATCTTGGTTCTACTGAAGCATTAAGATTTCCCTTCACTGGAGCTAAGGGTTCTAGGCCAACCCCTGAAAAACAACCCCATATCATCATCCCTCCTCTACCAAACTTCAGGCAGGCAATGCTCTCCTGGCATTCACCAAACCCAGACTCGTCCATCAGCCTGACAGATGATCAATGGGACTGAATAAAACACCTGAATTCAACGATGAAGAGGAAGGTCCCAGTAGTTTTGTCCAGTTATTAGACCACGTCTAGCCATATTAACAATGTCATGTTACTAGAACATGATGTAATAACACTGTAGGTCACATGCAAATTTTTGGTAAGCGTATTCTAAATAGCCACAGTATCTGTCGTGACAATTAATGGTAATGATAACATGATGCTGGACATGATGCTAGACATGATCTGTCATGACGGCACCTCACATCTGCCCTGATATGTTAATGGCATGTTTATGTCAATGTCATGTAGCAGGCTATGTTAACACTATGTCAATAGTAAAATAAAGCAGTGCAGGGTTGTTCGGGAGGTTCCTCCGTCCAGTCCAGGTTACACGGGTCACATTATCTCCATCGCTTAGCGTTCAGTCAGGCTGGTAGTGGCAGGGGGGGGTCATAGTCCATTCCTCAAAAGCCCAGCTCACGGTCTGTCCTCCACAGGCTCATTTCGAATGATCTGAGTGAAACGCTGGTGGGAAAATAGTGTTACTGAGCTGCATGTTTGCTCTGAAAGCAATCCAATCATTCTGTACCTTCTCCTGGTGGTGCTGTCACGCTACATCCTGCTCTGCAACGCAGCACAGGGAGGTGAAAGGAGAGAGGAAAAGCAATATCCTCTTTACTGTCAGAGGGAGCCGGCCTGCCTTATCCGAGCACATTCTCATTTCCACCGCAGACGAGGCGTTAGCTGCAGGCACTGAAACACAAGAGCAGTGACCGTGGAGATGCTTCATATGGCTGCTTTACACTTTCTGTCCACTTTATTGGAAACCCCATCCACCTTGCTGGTCTACTAACTCATTTGAGTCAGCCATCCTCTAGAGCTTCATCAGCGGTCAGTTTCTGACCACAGAGCTGCTCTTGGATGGTAGTGGTCCCCTCTCAACCTAGCAGTGACACTGAACACTTCAGGGTAACACTTTACACGGCCTCTTCCACACAACGCCATGAACATGCCATGACAGACGTCATATCCACCGGCTTTGCGAGCAAAAAAAACCTATTTCACACTTTTGCATTATTATCAATTTCATGCGGGCTAAAAAGCTCTATTTAAATTCAATTTGACTGATATCGTTAAACATAAAATGAATAATAGCTCAATTTAAACGTCAGCCAGCAAGACAAGCAGCATAATTTATACAGGTTAGCAAGGAACGCTTGCATTTCGGAGGCATTTTACACCTAACAATGAAATTCACTTGTTAGACTTGTTAAACGTTGTTAGAACGTTTAGGTTTTATTTTATCGTTGCACTGCAACGCTTGCACTGGAATTCTGATCACCGCTTATTTTGCTGTTGCGTTATTCAGAAGCATATTAATAACAGAGGGTCATTTTGGTTTTTCACTCTCATTCATTCTCATTTTTATTGTTGTCTTGCTCTGGTTACAGCCTCACGTTAGACACAGTGGGGTATACAGACCTTTTGGGATCGGTGCATCTCTGAATAGTGTGAGCAGCTGCTCCTCAGGAGACTAAGAAGGTCAACGGTCTTGAGGCACAAGAATGTAACTGCTGCACCATTTAAGGTGGAACGGGAAAATTGGAACGAGGAGCTGGCGAATGAGACGCGACTTCAGCTTCACGACTTTTGAGTGTTTGTCAGTTTCTCAATGCAGATTAAACGTATGAGGAAACCAGCTGGAGTGACTATAAACACTAACAAGTCCTTTCGTCTCCAAATTATCGATGTTCGTCTTAAATCTCTCTCTTTGCCGTGTCGTAGCTACTAGCTGGGCGAGACTGTTGTCTGTGTTGCTATGGTGACCAGCCGTCTGCGCTGATCTTCAGGGTTAAAGGGTGAATCAGCAGTTCTACATTAACTCCAGCGTTTAAGACCATTTACTGCTAAACTGTGTTGAAGGATCAGCAGAGCTTTATTTTACTGTAGAGGAGGATTATTATTATTAATGATTATTATTATATATAACAGGAAAGTTCAAGCAAGAATGAGAAGCGACTTCAGCCTCGCAAAAAGTCGAACGTTGAGAGACGTTTTACAAGAAAACGTTCCGCGTTTGGGAAAAGTTTCCTGCCAGAGATGCGAGAAAAGCGGCTATAACTGAACCAAAGCTTAAAGCAGAGCACAGTAAGTCTGCGCTTTCGTTTAGGTTATATATTTAGCCCATATCAGCACATACTGAGACATATTTACAGCCACCAGACCTCAATTTTTATGGCAGATTTTGGTCTCCACCCCCCTCAAAACACCAACTGAGAGAACCTTTTTGTGGAGGAACAGCGGTCCATCCCTCCAGCACAATTCCAGAGACCTGAAGAGGCACAATGAAGCTGCTTTGTTGACTCGAGGTGGCCCAGGACCTTCCGACTATACTCCCCTATAAGGTAGGTGTTTCTAATAAAGTGGCCATCGTTTACAAAGCTGCTGGCACCTTCTCTTGCACGTCTCGCTGAAAACGGTACGCAAAATGTTAAATATTAATTATGGGCTGCGCTGAAACACGCTAGCCAGAATCAGAAGAGTCCAGCAGGAGGTGCTAGACTGAATCTGACTGGGTCCCTGTGGCATCCAGCTATCATCTCCGCGTCAATAAATCGCAACCTCAGTGACACGACACTTCACTGCCACACGCATCGACGTTAAGAGACAAACAGCAGGGGCCTCGCTTTAGCGGCAGGCCGACGCCTTGTTCTCCTCTGAGGCCGCGTGAACGCGGGTTTAATGTACACAGTCTGCGGAGCTGCTCCTTAAAGCCTAAAACAGGGGGAAGGAAAAGCTCTGGACGCGGCTGGTTTCACACTGCGCCTCCACTGCATCACAATCATCCTGCCAGTGTTAAACACGTAAAGCTTTAATCCCTACAAACGGAGCTGCCTTGGTAATAACTCGCTGGAAAAGGGCAGGTTATTGATATGCCGCTGAAGACATCCATATCAGCAAAGTGATATGATAAGAGTGAAATCACATTCTGTCCTCTGAAGGAGGATTACACTGCCCCCTGCTGCTGGAATGCAAGCCAGACTGAGCACTGACTCACTGACTGCTCGGTAAATGCCATCATGGGACCCGAACGCCTGCCCATGTTGTACATCGACGGCGAAGTCCACCTAATTAAACGGTTAGGACACAAAGAAAGTTGCTCAGCGTGGCTTGGTGTGAAAAGCTTCTCAGTGGTGGTAATAAAACGCCTCTTAAAGCTCCCTCACTGCAAACTGTTACATGAAACGGCTATGAATGCACTGGCTGAGGTCTGAGACGCTGTTTTGCGATAATTCTGAGACGAGATTTCGGCCTTCATCAGTTTCAACCCCCAGTCATGGCGGAGGGACACGTGCAGGGTGTAGTAAACAGCAAATAGTCCCCACATTCATGACTATTTCACCATCATCAACACTCCGTATAAACACTCAGAAGACGTGTGTAGGTTCCCTTTATAAGAAGCACCTACCTCCCTTGTACTTTCACTGACCGGCCACTTTATTGGAAACACCCACCTTGTGCTTCCACTCACTGGCCATTTTATTAGAAACACCCATCTTGTGCTCCCACTCATTGGCCACTTTGTCAGAAACACCAAGCTTACAGCTCCACTCACTGGCCACTTTATTAGAAACACCCACCTTGTGCTTCCACTAACTGGCCACTTTATTAGAAACACCTACCTTGTGCTCCCACTCATTGGCCACTTTATCAGAAACACCAAGCTTACAGCTCCTCTCACTGGCCACTTTATTAGAAACTCCTGCCTTGTGCTTCCACTAACTGGCCACTTTATTAGAAACATCTACCTTGTGCTTCCAGTAACTGGCCACTTTAATGGAAACACCCACCTTGTGCTTCCACTCACTGGCCACTTTATCAGAAACACCAAGCTTATAGCTCCTCTCACTGGCCACTTTGTTAGAAATACCTACCCTGTGCTTACATGTATATATCTATATATGGGTGAAGTGTTCCAGAGTGTAGCTGGTCTGTGTGGATCTGAGCGAATGTTGACGGTCTTGCAGTAAACCTGCATAAAGCTGCATGCCAGCTTGCAGGAAAAAGGCAGCAGAGAGAAAATGATCTTCCAGCTGGAGCAAGAGTGCCTCCAGTGGTCAAATGTTTGAACAGCACCCTGAAGAACTTCATCTGAAGCTAAAATGCCACTCATACCACCCCAGCAGATACCTTTCAGTAAACTGGTGGTAAAGGGGGGAACAGTGTCCAATCACTATATGTGTGTTTGAGGTCATCATGAACAGGAGGATGATGCATAAACCTACAGAGCGTTAGAGGAACTACAGTGCAGCATAAACTAGAGCGGCAAGTTCTTTTTTTGCACAAAGAAATCTTTAAATGGGACATCTTCGCCCTCTGTTGGGCTGATTTATCATGGAGGCTTTACAGAACGCAGCATTTACATGTCTAACTATTTCTAAATGCTATCAGTAAAAGCATAACACTAAAAAAACGTGTCAATGGGCCTCTATCAGTTTATGTCTTACTGGTTCCACTTGGTTTTAATGAGCTCTGTCAAAAGGACAGATGATAAAACAGAAACAAGTGACATGCCAGTTGGTTTATTAATAGACTCCATCCTGCAGGCCTCCTAGAGGACGTCTCACCAGTGAAATGGAAATTACCTTTTTACACATTTTCATCAGCATAATCAAACAAAAACTTAAATTTAGCTAAAATAATTAAAAGTGTCTATTTTAATTTAAAGTTCCTAGTACAACTTAATATGAAAGGGTAGATCTCTATTACCTACTGACACACCACCTGGACAGCCGGTCCATCGCAGAGTAGACAGACATACACATTCACTCACACCTAGGGGCAATTTGCCATGTCCACTTGGCCTGACTATATGTGGGAGGAACCCAGAGATCATGCAAACTTCACACAGAAAGGACCCCCCTGGCCTCCCAGCAGGGGAATCGAACCCAGGCCCTAGTTGCTGTGAGGCGACAGTGCTGCCCACCACTAGGCCCTTTTGATTAAGGTGCAATAAGGTCCAGTTGGAGAAAATTTCCTCAAATGAAGGTCCAGAACATCATAACGTCCAACATGCATCATGACTCAGCGCCATATACTGTTTACTGAAGTAGCCGAGTAGGAATATCTACATCTCATACAGTCAAACTTAATATCAGATCAAATAAAGTCCAGTTCGGTCAGATTTCAACAACATTTACTGAACATCAGATCAAATAAAGTCCAGTTCGGTCAGATTTCAACACCATTTACTGAACGTCAGATCAAATAAAGTCCAGTTCGGTCAGATTTCAACAACATTTACTGAACATCAGATCAAATAAAGTCCAGTTCGGTCAGATTTCAACAACATTTACTGAACATCAGATCAAATAAAGTCCAGTTCGGTCAGTTTCCTCTTTTTAGATCACGTCATGTGGAATAACTTCCCTCTGACTCACTTTCTTCTCTGACTGCTGTTTCTCTCCTCGTCCCTCCCCTGTGTGGCGTCACTCACTCCAGTCTCAGAGCTCATCGTAACGCACAGATCTGATTGGCTGAGTGGCGTCACGTGTGATATTTACAGCGCTTGTGATTGGTCTGTGAGTCTCCGGCTGCTAAAGCCTCTGTAAAGGCTAGAAAAGCTACGCTGATTAAAACAGGACCACCCAGTCGAAATGAAATAATTCTCCATAGTTTATCGGTTACAGGTCCAGGTTCACATAGGACAGATTCTGGGTCTGGACTCGGACCATGGTTTGCCTGTTAGTGATCTCTGCACAAAACCAACCGAGCCCAAAGGTTTTCCAGGGAATAAATCCCAGGAACGCAGCGATTCTGAAATTTCAGAACTAAATGCAGTTGTGTGCAAAAGTCAGATCACCTCTGGTCAAATTATATGTAGTGCCGGTTTTGAAATGTGCAAATTTTTATGCACCATTTCTATTTAACATATTGGAAAAAAATATAAAATTATATATTATAATAAATTCTGCACAATTATAATACAAAATATAATTTAATATAAAATAATTATTATATGTCATGGGGGCAGGGGGCGGGGCAGTCATGGGAAGAAGGTTAGGGAACTGGCCCTGTGACCGGAACGTCGCCGGCTCAATCCCCAGAGTCAACAGTACATTACTGTGGTGTCCTTGAGCAAGACACCTAACCCCCAACTGCTCCCTGGGCGCCGTGGATAGGGCTGCCCACCGCTCCGGGCAAGTGTGCTCACTGCCCCCTCATGTGTGTGTTCACTACAGTGTATGTGGTGTTTCACTTCACGGTTGGGTTAAAATGCAGAGGTGGAATTTCCCCGGTTGTGGGACTAATAAGGGTCTCTTAATCTTAATTACAATATATTGAATATTAAATTTGTGTAAATATTAAATATTAAAATAATGTGCAGTAATGTGCGTCTCTGTAGAGGACGTGTCACTTTTAGGTCAATTTAGAAAATCAGCAACATGCCATTTGACGGGGGTGCACAAACTTTTGTATACGCCAGCAGACCACAGTCAGTAAGCATGTTGAGATTAGATTTAGCCCCGTTTGATCAGGAGAGGAAATGGGGGGGGGGGGTCTTATCCTCTCCCCTCAGGTTACCCTGTTATTGAGAACACCAGAGCGATGGTGCTGAACAGCTGCGGTAAAGAAGACAACACAGAGCGGTTCTGACAGAAAGAATAAAGCAGGACGAAAAAATAAAGACGAAGTGAATGAGTAAAATCCGGGTCCGTGAAGCTGAGAGGCGTCAACGGAAGAACACGAGACGCTTCATTAAACTTCAGGCTTTTGTGTTTTGACAGAAAGGACAGCTCATTACTTTGGGGGCATTAGCGTCATTAATTATTGATCTATTTTGTGGTTACAAGACTGTCATGACTATTTGATCGTTCCCTGCAATAAAAACCTGCTGACTCCTCAATTCCCACGTAGGGCCATGTATGCACACATATCATCAAGGCTCAGGCTCAGTTTTCAAAGTATATGAATATAAACACCAATCAGGCGTCACAGTCTGACCACCTCCACTGACCGTAGAGCTGCACTCTGTAGTTCTACAGTTACAGACTGTAGTCCATCTGTTTCTCTGATACTCTGTTACCCTGTTCTTCAGTGGCCAGGACCCCCATGGACCCTCACAGAGCAGGTACTATATGGGTCATTCTCAGCACTGCAGTGACACTGACGTGGTGGTGGTGTGTTAGTGTGTGTTGTGCTGGTCTGAGTGGATCAGACACAGCAGGGCTGCTGGAGTTTTTAAACACCTCAGTGTCCAGAATCGTCCACCAACCAAAAATATCCAGCCAGCAGCGTCCTGTGGGCAGCGTCCTGTGGGCAGCGTCCTGTGACCACTGATGAAGGACTAGAGGATGACCAACACAAACTGTGCAGCAGCAGATGAGCTGTCGTCTCTGACTTTACACCTACAAGGTGGACCGACAAGGTAGGAGTGTCTAATAGAGTGGACAGTGAGTGGACACAGTGTTTAAAAACTCCAGCAGCACTGCTGTGTCTGATCCACTTGCACCAGCGCAACACACACTAACACACCACCACCACGTCAGCGTCACTGCAGCGCTGAATGATCCACCAGCCAAACAGTACCTGCTCTGTGAGGGTCCATGGGGGTCCTGACCACTGAAGAACAGGGTAACAGAGTATGACTATGAGTATATGAATGTTTTTATATGTGCATTGCACATATATGTGTTTGAATATATGGTGATATATTGCTGAAATACGCTATTTGGTCGGAAGTACTGGGACACCCCTCCTAATTATTGAGTTTGGGTGTTTCAGCCACACCCATTTCTAACAGGTGGATAACATTAAGCACATAGCCTTGCAGTCTCAGTAGACAAACACCAGCATTGGAGGGTCATACTGATGAGCTCAGAGACTTTAAACATGGCACTGTTAGAAGATGACGCCTTCGCCAGTGGTCAGTTTCAATTTCTGTCCTGCTAGATCTGCCCCAGACAACCGTAAGTGCTATTATTCTGAAATGGAAGCAACTAGGAGCAACAACAGCAGTTCTAAATTGCTTCTGGAAGCAACATCAGCAAAATGACTGCACGTAAGGAGCTTCACGAAATGGGTTTCCATGGCCGAGCAGCTATACACTCCGCCACTGGACTTTGGAGCAGCGGAAATGCATTCTGTGGAGTGATGAATCAGCTTCTCTATCTGTCAGTCTGATGGACGAGTCCGGGTTTGGCAAATGCCAGGAGAACGTTACCTGTCTGACTGCACTGTGCCAGCTGTAAAGTTTGGTGGAGGAGGAATGATGATATGGGGCTGTTTTTCAGGGGTAATGCTCCAAAAGAACAATTTTGGTCAACTGTACATGTCCAACTGTGTGGGAACAGTGTGGGGAAGATCCTTTTCTGTTCCAGCATGACGGAGCCCCAGTGCACAAAGCTGCTTCATAAAGGCCTGACTGGGTGAGTTTGGTGTGGAAGAACTTGACCGGCCTTCACGGAGTCGTGACCTCAACCCCATCAAACACCTTTTGGGTGAACTAGAGCAGAGATTGTGAGCCAGACCCTCTCGTCCAACATCAGTGTCTGACCTCACAGACGCACTTCTGGATGAATGGGCAGAAATTCCCATAGACACTCTCCAAAATCTTGTAGGAAGCTTCCCAGAAGAGTGGAAGCTGTTAAAGCCGCAAAAGGGGGACCAACTCCATATCAATGCCTATGGATTTAGAATGGGATTCATAAAAGCTCCTGGAGGTGTAAGGTGTAGGTGTCCCAATACTTTTGTCCATACAGTGTATATGTTGCATATTTGAAAACGGTTGATTTCAAATAAGCCATATACACTCACCGGCCACTTTATTAGGTTCAGTTGCTTGTTAACACAAATAGCTGATCAGCCAATCACACGGCTGCAGCTCACTGCATTTAGGCGTGTAGAGGTGGTCAAGACGACTTGCTGAAGTGCAGACCGAGCATCAGAACGGGGAAGAAAGGGGATTTAAGGGGCTTTGAACGTGGCGTGGTTGTTGGTGCCAGACGGGCTGGTCTGAGTATTTCAGAAACTGCTGATCTGCTGGGATTTTCACGCACAACCATCTCTAGAGTTTACAGAGAACGGTCCGAGAAAGAGGAAATATCCAGTGAGCGGTCAGTTGTGTGGACGAAAATGCCTTGTTGATGTGAGAGGTCAGAGGAGAATGGGCAGACTGGTTCCAGATGATAGAAAGACAACAGGAACTCAAATCACCAACCAGAATCTCTGAGGAACGTTTCCAACACCTTGTTGAAAGTGTGGCATGAAGAATTAAGGCAGTTCTGAAGGCAAAAGGGTTTCCAGCCTTTTACTAGCAAGGGGTACCTAATAAAGTGGCTGGTGAGTGTACGTCACATATGTGACAAATATATAAAATTCATATATGCTAATACATGTCATCTATTTGAAATCCATATTTCAGATTTCCATGTTTTCATTCCAGTGTTTTGTTACCAACAGTAACAGAAATAACACTGCACTGAACACCCAGTAGCTCCCGATTAGTCATTTTTAATAACTTCTGACCTAAAATCGTTCTTAAGAGCGGCAAAGAAAGACGACTGAAGTGTTTACAGCCGTCCACGGCTGAACGCAGCAACGGCAGGATTTGCAGATCATGAATTTTTCAGCTGTTGGAGTTTGGCTTTAAGAGAAAGGAGGACGTGTGGACCACTCATACTAAACATTAATAAAAAATAGATCCGTTTGTTCCAGGTTACTCTCAGAACCAGAATACCGCAAAGAGAGCAGCGCTCGCACTGGCCCACTAAAGTTCTGCTGGAGTTTAGAGTCGACGTGAAGACAGAAGTGGATCAGAGAGTAAATACACATGGCTATACTTAGAACAGGGGAGAAGAGAGAGAGCAGGGGGAGACAGAGAGAGAGAGAGAGAGAGAGAGAGAGAGAGAGGGGAAAAGAGAGAGAAAGAGAGGAGAGACAGACAGAGCAAGAGAGGGGGGAGAGAAAGAGAGAGAAGGGGAGAGGGAGAGAGACAGAGAGGGGAAGAGAGTGAGAGAGACATAGAGACAGAGGGAGGAGGGAGAGAGAGAGAGGGAGAGGGGGAAGAGAGAGAGGGGGAGAGAAAGAGAGAGAGGAGGGGGCGAGAGATAGAGGGGAGGAGAGAGAGAAAGAGACATAGAGACAGAGGGATAGGGGGAGAGAGAGACAGAGAAAGAGGGAAAGAGAGGGGAAGAGAGAGAGAAAGAGAGAGGGGGAGAGAGAAAGACAGATAGAAAGAGAGAAGGCAAGAGAGAGAAGAGAAATAGAGGCAGAGGGGAGAGAGAGAGGAGGTGGAGACAGAGAGAGACAGAGACAGAGAGAGAGAGACATGGAGAGAGAGAGAGAGACATTGAGCGAAAGGGAGGG